>NC_134486.1:379806838-379886838 GCF_040206685.1 Ascaphus truei | reverse complement strand
ACGGCTCCTCGCCCTTCCGCCGTCGCGGGATCACTCCCCTCGGCGATTCCTCTGCTCAGCGCCGGTCGCGCCCATGCCCTCCTACACGCACGCCAGCCCCAGACGTTATGTGCATGCATTCTCAGTTTACAGAGCACACGCCTAACAGAGCACTTTAAACCACTGCTGCTGCAGTGAGGCGTCGCCCTCAAGCATCACACAGTTCAAGGCAAATCAATGATTACACTCAGCTGGGCTGTAACACCTCTCTCCTATCAGGGAGGACTCCTTGCAGTCCTCCAGGCCTGCCCCCTTTTCCCATTGGCCTTCCCAGCTTTATTATGCCTGTGCTTCCCATCACTCGTCGCTCGACATAGTTCTGTATGGAAGCATTTGACTTTTCTATCAGTGACTCCTCAGGTATTGACGCGGATTGGACGACTACCCCCTCTGGCTCTCGACTTTGGCTCTACTTGGACTTCGTGACTTCTGGCATCCCTGATCTTGGCAACGGCAATAACTACTCCTTCTCTACTACCAGTACCGGCAAGTATTGTCTTCACTACTATACCTGGCCTGGCAACAATAACACCACACTCCGGACACGCTCCCTTTGCTGCGGGTGCGTGTATCCCTACGTCCCACCTCAGCACAGGGGATGGGTCTGGTCTGCGGGCAGCACCGGCGTAACATTATGTCGAGCCCACAAGACGCAGACCAGACCGAACTACAGCAGTTTCTCTCTAATCTGCTTCAGCAAAACCAGGCCATGGCGGATCAAATTGTGGCCCTTACATGCCAGGTCGCAGTACTCTCAGACAGGGTACCGACCGCGACCCCGCCAGATGTAAGCCCCCACTCCGCAAGCGCAGTTAGCAGCTCAGATGTAAGGATTCCTCCTCCCAAGCCGTATGCAGGTGAACCGCAAGATTGTAGGGTTTCCTAAACCAGTGTGAGGTGCAGTTTGAAATGGCTCCCCATCTCTACAATACTGATCGCAAGAAAGTAGCCTACATTTATATCCTCCTCACTGGCAGCGCCCTGGCTTGGGCTTCCCCGGTTTGGGAGCGACGTTCTGACCTTACCCAAGATCACCCAGCATTTAAAGCCGAGTTTCAACGGGTATTCGATTCCCCCGCTCGTCGGGAGATGGCATCTGTTTCTCTCCTCCAGATCACGCAGGGACGGCGAACGGTGACGCAGTATGCTGTGGAATTCCGGACTCTTGCAGCCGAGACTAACTGGGGACAAGAGGCTCTCGTCTCCGTATTCTGGCAAGGCCTGGCAGATCCCATCAAGGACGAACTCTCTCGCCAATCCAGGCCGGATCAACTGGAGGTCCTGATTGATTTGGCCATCCGAGTGGATCAACGCATCCAGGTACGCCGCTCAGAGCGTCAGCGCGCTCGCTTCCATAACTTTCAAGTTCCGTTCTCCAGTATTCTCAGCAGCACTCCTGCTCCCTCAAGTGCTACCACACCTCTTCGTCCTGCACTGGAGTTGCCAGAGCCAATGCAATTGGGGGTACAACGCATCCGCACACCGATACGGCAGTTCCGCCACGCCGGGGGATTGTGTTTTTACTGCGGATCCATGGAACATCGGGTTCGGGAGTGTCCATTGTGTCCGGGAAACGGGAACACCCAGTGAGCACAGAGGGGCTCTCTCTGGGTGTAATGTCTCCACGTCCCCTTTCTAAAGGTGAACTCCCTAAGAAACTTACATTTCCAGTCTTCCTTTCAGGCGATAAGTTCAAGACTTCTACCACCGCTTTCATTGACTCAGGAGCTGGAGGAAACTTCGTGGATCTAGAATTCGCCAGGGTTAACCACATACCACTAGTGAGAAAGAAGGTTCCCATCGCACTTGTCGGTATCGATGGACGTCCTCTTACCCCGGCCCACATCTCCTTAGAGACGGCTCCCTTGCTTCTGTCTTCACATCTACACAAGGAGACCTTAGTTCTCGATGCCATTCACGCTCCTGGGATACCCATCACCCTTGGTCTTCCTTGGCTACAGCTTAACAATCCTCTCATTGACTGGACTTCCTCCGCTCCCATTTCCTGGAGCCGAGGTCAGGCGAGACTCATCAACTGCTGGCCAATACCTCTGTTCCCGAAGTTATTCTACCTTCCGTTTACCATCAATTCCGGGACGTTTTCAATAAGGTACAGTCAGACCTCTTGCCGCCACACAGGACTTACGATTGTCCAATCGATCTAGTTCCTGGTTACTCCCTACCCAAGACCAAGACCTACCCTTTGTCGTTACCAGAATCTCACGCTATGGATGAATATATCCAGGAGAATCTCAAGAAAGGCTTTATTCGTCACGCCAATTCCCCAGCAGGGGCTGGGTTTTTCTTTGTCAAGAAAAAGGATGGGTCGTTGAGGCCTTGCATCGACTACAGGGGTTTAAACCACATCACTATTAAAAATCGTTACCCCCTTCCCCTTATTACCGAACTGTTCGATAAATTACAGGGGGCCAAGATTTTTTCCAAGTTGGATCTACGTGGTGCCTATAACCTGGTGCGCATCAGGAAGGGGATGAATGGAAGACGGCCTTCAACACGCGTAGTGGACACTACGAATATCTGGTAATGCCTTTCGGCTTATGTAATGCTCCCGCTGTCTTCCAGGATTTCATCAACGACGTCTTTCGTAAGGTACTCAATATTTTTGTTATTGTATACTTGGATGATATCCTGATTTTTTCCAAAGATCTCCAGGACCATATACGCCACACCTCCTACGTCCTTTCCCGTCTCCGTGAACACCATTTATACGCTAAACTGGAGAAGTGCACCTTTCACACGACCTCTACTCCGTTCCTGGGGTATATCATTTCCGATGAGGGGTTTATGATGGACTCCGGTAAACTTCAAGCGGTCACTGAATGGCCAAGACCCAATTCTCTCAAGGCCATAAAATGATTTTTAGGCATCGCTAATTATTATCGTAAGTTTATACGGAGTTTTTCCACCATTGTGGCACCCCTTACTGCGCTCACCAAAAAAGGAGCTGATCCTTCTGCTTGGTCATCCGAGGCCATCTCCGCTTTCGAGACACTCAAGGAAGCCTTTATATCCACACCTATTCTCCGTCATCCCGACATTGAACTTCCCTTAGTACTGGAGGTCGACGCTTCTGATTGCGGTGCTGGTGCCGTTCTGTCTCAGAGACCCACGTCCCAAGATAAGTTACATCCCTGTGCATATTTTTCCAAGAAATTCTCGTCTGCCGAGAGGAACTATGACGTGGGTAACAGGGAACTTCTGGCCGTGAAGATGGCTCTTCAAGAGTGGAGACACCTGCTGGAGGGGTCAAAAGAGCCGTTTACTATTCTCACGAACCACAAGAATCTTCTTTACATAGAGAATGCTCGACGCCTTGGTCCACGACAGGCTCGTTGGGCTCTTTTTTTTTTCTCGATTCGATTTTCACCTGTCCTATATCCCCGGGACCAAGAACGTAAAGGCAGACGCACTCTCCCGAATACATTCTTCTGAGGAGAGGCCAGAGGAATCGTTGGAGATCTCCTTCCACATGAGAGGATTCTCGCCACGTCTACTTTCAAAAATCTTGACAAGATTTTGCACTCCCAGAGACGCATTCCCAAGGACATGGTCGTTCCCGACAACAAACTCTTTGTACCATCCAAATTTGTTCCAGAGGTCCTGTCTTGGGGTCACTCCTCTAAATCTGCAGGTCATCCAGGTTTTAAGAAGACTACTGATCTCATTTGTCGGAATTTCTGGTGGCCAAGGATGTCTCAAGATATTCTGGAATTTACCCGCGCATGCCCCACGTGCGCTCAAAGCAAGACTCTCCGTCAAAAGCCTCAGGGTTTTCTGTTACCCCTTCCAGGTCCCGACCGCCCCATGTCCCACATTTCTATGGACTTCATCGTGGAGTTGCCCAGGTCCAGAGGAATGAACACTATCTTGGTGGTCGTGGACAGGTTCTCGAAGATGTCCCATTTCATCCACTTAAAGGATTACCCACCTCCCCCGCCCTTGCTGATATCTTTACGGAGCAGATTTTCCGGATTCATGGGATTCCTTCGTCCATTGTCTATGACAGAGGTTCTCAGTTCGTATCCAAATTTTGGAGAGCTTTCACGAAGAGATTGGGCATCTCTTCTTCCTTCTCCTCCGCCTATCATCCTCAGTCCAATGGACAAATGGAGAGAATCAATCAATCCCTGGAGAAGTACCTGAGATGTTTTATATCCGACTTCCAGGATGATTCGGCTCAACTCCTCTCTTGGGCAGAGTATGCTGTCAATTCTGCAAAAAACGAGTCTACCCGGGAGTCTCCCTTCTTTATAAATTATGGGTTCCACCCTCCCTGCCTTCCCATCCCCAACATTCCTTCTGGAGTACCAGCCGTAGATGAACGCATTTCTTCCCTCCAAACCGCATGGTCCAGGATTCAGTCTACCCTTCTCAACTCCTCCCGCAGATCGAAACTACAGGCCAATCGTCGTCGTCGTTCGGCGCCCAGTTACAAACCAGGGGATTTGGTATGGCTCTCCTCTAGGAATATCCACCTCAAGGTACCATCTCCTAAACTGGCACCTAAGTTCCTGGGTCCCTTCCCTATTTGTGAACAAATCAATCCTGTTGCATTTCGGCTCCAACTACCACCCAGTATGAAGATTCCCAATGTCTTCCATGTGTCCCTCTTAAAACCATTTATCTCCAGTCACTTCTTTCCCGATCAGACTCGTAAACCGGATCCCATTACTGTACAAAATAACGAGGAATACGAAGTTCACTCTCTTTTGGATTCTCGCCTATCCAGGGGTAAGCTTCAGTTCTTGGTGCAGTGGAAGGGCTTTGGCCCTGAAGAGAGATCCTGGGTACCTTCAAAGGACATTCATGCCCCGGCCCTTCTTAAGTCCTTCAGGAAAAAGTTTTCAGAGAAACCGTTCTTGGACCGTCCTGAGGCCGTTCCTGAAGAGGGGGGTACTGTCAGGAATCGGCGTTCTCCTCGCTTCTCACACAAAGCACTCCCTCTCCGCAAGGAGTCCCTGGACACACTAAACAATCCTGCCTTACCGGTCTCCACGGCTCCTCGCCCCTGCCGCCGTCGCGGGATCACTCCCCTCGGCGATTCCTCTGCTCAGCGCCGGTCGCGCCCACGCCCTCCTACACGCACGCCAGCCCCAGACGTTATGTGCATGCATTCTCAGTTTACAGAGCACACGCCTAACAGAGCACTTTTAAACACTGCTGCTGCAGTGAGGCGTCGCCCTCAAGCATCACACAGTTCAAGGCAAATCAATGATTACACTCAGCTGGGCTGTAACACCTCTCTCCTATCAGGGAGGACTCCTTGCAGTCCTCCAGGCCTACCCCCTTTTCCCATTGGCCTGCCCAGCTTTATTATGCCTGTGCTTCCCATCACTCATCGCTCGACATAGTTCTGTATGGAAGCATTTGACTTTTCTATCAGTGACTCCTCAGGTATTGACGCGGATTGGACGACTACCCCCTCAGGCTCTCGACTTTGGCTCTACTTGGACTTCATGACTTCTGGCATCCCTGATCTTGACAACGGCAACTACTCCTTCTCTACTACCGGTACCGGCAAGTATTGTCTTCACTACTATACCTGGCCTGGCAACAATAACACCACACTCCGGACATGCTCCCTTTGCTGCGGGTGCGTGTATCCCTACGTCCCACCTCAGCACAGGGGACGGGTCTGGTCTGCGGGCAGCACCGGCGTAACACTTAGTGGCTAACTGCTAAGGCAATGAAGGGGTTAAGCAAAACTATCTGGTTTATTGGGGGCAGAAGGGATGAGTGAAGGGGGTAATTGTCCCAGGGTGGGTGGTTAGGTCTACCAGTAAGGTTGTAATAACTGCTACGGTAATGAAAGGGTTAACCCCTCCCACTGCCCATCCAAGAGGCCTAACCAACCACCCCCGGGGCAACCACCCCTTCGCTCAATCCCTCTACCCCCAATAAACATTATAATACATACATGTACAATATATTGATTCCAGTACTCTAGGTAGATTCTTAAACTGTCCACGAAGGGATGCTCCGTGGACACAAGTTGGCATACATTGTATAATAAATATTAAGTATCAGTCCTACCACAGCAACAGCAACAACTGTTGCCTATTGTGATCGCTTTGAACTGTAATGAATACAAGATCTTTAGATATAGTATTAATACAGCTTACATATACAGCTCAACCCCATTATAACGCTGTGCTTGGTGTCCAAAGAATCACATCGCGATATAAGCGGATCGCGTTAGAAATAATGTACAATTGTATGCATTGTACAATAAAGTACTTAAGACACCAATAATCGTGTTGTAAAGTACGTCATACGTACGAAAATTGGGAGCCACGCTTGCATCGCATTATAAGCGGATTTGCATTGTAAAGGATCGTGTTATAACGGGGTTGAGCTGTTATAAGATTTGTTACATACAACAGTACTTAGTCACGTTTACTAAGAAGTAACATTTCAATTGAATATCATACCAGAGTATACTATAGGAAGTACTACTAGACATAATGAGGTTATCAAGTTTCTACTATAATCCCATAACAAGGAAGATAGTGGATACAGCTCACGCATACCGTTTGCTCACAAAATCTAATATACCCCTATCAGTCTGAACTATCAAGGGACTATACTATTGCATACAGTACAGTAGACTTGAGCAAACCTTACGGTGGGTATATTCTGGAGAGATTACAATCCCTCCAGGGTGATTTTTGACTAATACATCCGTGTTTGTGTTTATATGTGTTTAGGAGTTTGTTATACCCCACTTCCTTTTATATATTACGTTTAGTAAAGATTTATATTTTTATCTAAATTCACCTGGCAATTGACATAAGGGGTTATTGTATGCATTAGTTTAATAACATGTGCTACCATCCTCACTTTCTTACCCTAAGATCAGTCCTGTCGCAGTATTTACTGATCATATTATGTATGAGAGCGCACTATAAAAAGAGTTTCTTTTGTGGAGAACGTCCGTAACTCTAACGGATAAACCTGCACACCTTTCTTTGTTTTAGTTTTCATTCCAGGTGCAAATATTTTCCAATTTCCTTTATTATGCACACTAACATCTTGTGTGGCACCGTATCAAACGCCTTTGCAAAATCGAAGTAGACCACATGAACTGCATTACCATGATCTAAATCCCTACTTGCCTTCTCAAAGAAAACAATAAGGGTAGTTTGGCATGACCTATCCTTCATAAAACCATGCTGACTATTACTAATCAATTTGTTATCCATTAGGTTTACCTGCATATTATCCCATACTAAACCTTCAAGTAGCTTCCCCACTATACAGTAGATGTTAGGCTTAAAGGTCTGTAATTCCCTCGTTATGATCTACAGGTAGCTCCCTTTTGAAATAAAGGCACCACGCCTGCTTTACGCTAATCTTGTGGTACAAAGCATGTGGAAATCGAGTCCTTGAATATTAAATGTAATGGTTTGGCTATTACTGAACTTCGCACCTTAAGAACTCTTGGATGTATGCCTTTTGGGCCAGGTACATTTCTTACTTTCATTTTATCAAGCTGCCTATGCACTTCTTCCTCAGTTAACAAATTTATGTTACTATAGAGGTTGTGGCTTCCTCCTGTAACTCTATTTTTGCACTTGATTCTTCCCTGATAAATACAGAGAAATAATTTGTTGAATATCTGGTTTTTTTTTTGTTTTTTTTTTAAATCTTCAATAATTTGCCTGCCCATCTCACACTGAACGGTCCTGTATTTTCTTTTCTAATTGGGTTATTAAGGTACTTCAAGAACTTTTTAGGGTTGACCTTATTTTCTATTGCAATCCTTTTTTTATTTTCAATTTTGCTCATTTGATTGGCGTTATGCAACTTTTGTTAAATTCCTGATAATTCTGATATGATGCCTCTGGCCCTTTTGACTACGAATATAAACGCCTGCCTCTTCTTTTCCATTTCCTCCCCTACCTGTTTATTTAGCCACATTGGTTTAATCTTGTTTCTTTTATATTTATTACTCAAGTGTATACACTGTGTTCTTTTCTAACAATGTTTTAAGACTGCTTATTTTTCTTCCACATTTTTCCCTGCACAAACATCCTCCAAATGTCTTCCTTGTAGATTATTCCTCAGTTTATTAAAATCTGCCTTTGTAAAATTTTAAGTCTTTGTTGAACCCATAAAATATGTTTTTTGATTATTTATTTCAAGCCATTTTATCATCTCTGTTTCCCAAATGTTTCCGGACTTAAATATTTGTTATTACTTCTACATTGTTTGATACTACCAAATCCAGTATTGCCCCTCTCCTGGTTGGTTTCTCAATAATTAAGGTCATGTAATTGTCTTTTAGCACCCCCAAAAACCTATTTCCTTTTGTTGTATTGCTAATCTCATTGCCAGAGTCTAAATCTGGATAATTAAAATCACCATTTATGCAAACATGACCTAGTTTTTATGCCTTCTCCATTTCCCTATTTGCATAAGTATTTTGGCTCCCTCTCTCACAGATATTCAGTGGTTAACAGCATATACTTATAAACATTTTCTTTGTACCTTTACCTCAGTTTATTGTTAATTCAGCTTTATTTATATCCAAGTCTTACAGAGAGCGTACTTCAATCTAGCGCTGCGGAAGATGCATTCTCGTGGACACGATATGGCTACAGTCGCTTCGTAAATACTATCCTGAATTTAATTTTTTTTTTTTTTATCCCATTAGCCCATGTTCACGAAAGGATGCTAAGCTTTAGCATGTCCTAACTCCCATTAATTTGAATCGGCGTTTGGTTGTGCTAATGCTTAGCACGCTTTAGTAAATATGGACTTTTGAGTGCTAAAGAAATGTTGGCATTTTGGGGGCTTTCAATGTTTAAGCCACAAAAATTATAATATTCGTTATATAAACTTAATACAAATTGTGTATATCCTTTTTTTATTAGAACCTGTACATTTTTTTTATAACGTCAAGTAAATATGAATTAGTTTAAATGCTTCAAATCGGTGTCACACTAACAGTTTAAATGTCATTATGTTCACCCCTAGAGCTACCAGAACATCTAAGCATATTATTTGTAAATAACTGCTTTACTTCAGCAGTATAAAAGTGCTGATAAGTGACAAAAACATTGAACAGTAAAAATAAAAAAATATTTTCCTTAATTCAGCATGACATAAAAAGTTTATCAAATATATCTTCTTAATCCGTAATTTTTTTATTTATAAAACTAAGATTACCTACTCTTATTTCAGAGGTGTTTATCTATCTCCAAAGTTATAACGCTTAGGCTAAGGCCCCGCTCCCTCAGTCAGCGCGCCCGCACTGCAGACAGGCGGGGCGCTGACAGACACAGACCGCGATATGCGGTCTGTAGGGAGCGGGAGCCAGAGCGGGAGGTTGGCGGGAGTGGGAGGGGGGGCGTGGCTTGAGCGGAGGGACCTGCTACTCCCCCCACCCCCTCCACGGGCTCGGGCTGCAGGAGGGAGCTGCTGCGGGCTGCTGTAAGGTAAGCAGCTCCCTCCCCCTTCTGCCACAAAAACACACACACACTACCTTGAATAGGAAGCTGCCTGATGACAGCTCCCGCCCCCGCTCCCGCCCCCGCCGCTGATTGGCTCATCGTGACGCATCACCGCTCGGGATCACAATTTTCTTGAATCCCCTGGCGGCTGACGCGTCAGTGCGTAGTGAGCCGTCAGCGAGGGGGGACTGGGACCGGCTCGGGAGGATTCCCCTGCTGGTGGGGAATGCTCACGCGGCCGTCCGCGCCGCCGGGCGCAGCGGGTCCCAGCCCTTAGGTTTTTCCCAAACTGAAGGTTCCACCAGAGCAGGAGTCTTATTAAATGTCCATGGGAGAAAACGCGATACCCCAGAAAACTTGTGGTATTTTGTGCATGAAAACCCAAGGATTAAAATAGGGGCACCCCAATTCCAAGTTCAGGTGAAGATACCCCTCTCAAAACTACCCAGGATCTGAGAAACAGCTCCAATATTAGTGCCACCCCCAACAGTTGCTATCATAGATATACTGTACAAGAAACAGGAAAATCAAATAGATACCAGAGAATTCTGGGATTTCAGAGTAAAACCCTGACCTAATATGTAAATGATGATGACCACCCTTTCAGTTTCAAAAGGAGGCATTCCTATAGCTTTTCAATATTCTGGGAGATCCTGCTGAAGAGCCCCTCCTTCTCATATGACAGAACTAACTTTATGCAGCACCCAAACATGATATTTAGGTTAGAAACTTATGTAATGCAGCCCTCAATAGGTTAATATAGGATGTCAGAGTGTGTGTAAGCCTCCTAGGTTCAAACAGAACTAATGAAAGAGAGTTGTTTAATAAACAGATTAAGGTGATTGACACATTAAAGCATCATCTTTGTCCTTTGTTGATCCACTGCTGGATGAAGGCCACCCCAATGATCTTCCAGGTACTTCGGTTGTAAACCTCTTTACAGTGCTCAAATTGTTTTCGGATTTAATCCTCCAATCATACTTTTGGTTGCCATCTTGGTCTTTTAATGGTCCTTGGAATCATTTAGTACCCCAAAGAGCACTGATTAATGTTCTGCTTGGTGCCCTCTCTGGTCCACTTCTGAGCCTTGTACTGTGGTACTTCGTGGGCTTGTGGTGATTCTTTTACATGTTGTCCCCTGGATGCCCATGCATTCCAAGGCGTGGGGATCAGCAGGATACCTCATGGTGATCTGGGTGGCCCCATCACCATGAGGCGGAATGGGAAACCCCATTTCTATTTAATGGAGTTCTCAGGGCAGTGGTCACATCTTTGAGTTTCTTGTGTCATTGGGAGTGTAGTGGGTGATAAACTTTGGAAGATTTAGAGCTTCGTACTTTTAGACTGCAGTGCCGGATGATTTTTTGGTGCTGCAATTTTTTCTTTGGAGTCGAAAAAGTGAACCCATCAAATAATGTCATGTGGTTTGTCTGCGTTGAGGGCCTTGGGTTTCAATGCTCTATGGACCCTGTTGAGAAGGATAGAGGCCAGTATGTCAGGGAAGAGCAGGCTGAATAGGCAGGTCCCAGGGATCTAGTACGTCCCCATGACCCCACTTATACAGAGGTTGTTGCTGCGACCTCTATTGTCAAAGTCCTCATACTGTTCTGCCATCTCGTCCATTATGGCTGAGAGGAGACTCAGATCCTGGAAAGTTCCTCTTGGGTGGAAAACACCTCAATCATCAGTTTTTCCAGTTCTGGTATTCAAGACGAGAGATATTGCTCTTGAGCAGAAACAGCCTTCTGCACCCCAAATCATGGCCATGTTTAACATAGCTGGGTCAGCTGGCAGCAACTGAATGGCCGAACTGCAGTAAAACAAGGCTGCAGATCTCATCACTGCAAAGTGGAAATTCCCATATCAATATGTTGTAGCAGACCAGACTGCCCACTCATGAGGTATTGAGTTTTCACAATGAAGTACAGTGTATGAACTCCAGCAAAAGGCCACCTGCATAGAATTAATAGTATATTGAATATATCTAAATTTAGCATTGGTTGAACTTGATGGATGTATGTCTTTTTTCAACCTCATCTACTATGTAACTATATATATCTAGCACTGTGATTCACATTTTGCATAATACTTTAGGGATACCAAATGAATGTAAGGTAGAGGCGGGGGGTATGGGGGAAGGTTGCACGCTATGGCTTAGATCCCATTTTGGCAGGATAAACTGTTAGTAAGAGTTAGCGGAGCACAGCAGTGATCTGCAATCTGAGCAGAGAAGCTGGACCAGCAATAAGTAGGGGCAAGGCGATGTACATGCGCAGGTGAATGCGCTGCGTGTTGTGAACCAGTAAGGCAGGACTCAACAGGTACCTCTCCTGCTTTCCCCCTCTATAAGTCAACTTAGCCAAGTGTAACACTCCCCTGCTATCTAATGCAATGGATAGTTGCAGACTGCTACTGTAGAATGGGTAACTGCTGTTGCCACGACTAAACTATGAGGCTCCATTATGTCCCTGAAGTTGGTTGCTGCTGTCTGTACTTATTTGTTAGTTTGCTATGTCTTTAACAGTTAAGTTAACTTCCAAATGAAATGGTTGCTGTTTCTTGAAATATATAGAACATGTGTTATTGCACCGTTTTATGTCGCTATCTAAAATGTTCAGAGGCTAGAGTTTGCACCCGGGGAACCATGCCAGAGAAGTTCAGGCATAAGTGCTGTCACTGAAACCTCTCAGACTTAAGGTCCCACTATTCAGGACCAGGCCTTACTATACCTGAAGTGAGTACCCCCTTCACTCAGAATCTTTTAGGTTTTTACGTATATTTAATTCTCCCATCCGCGTCCAGACATCCTACTGTCTTCCTCCCCTTACCTCCCACTGTGCCTACCTGTCCACCCGCAGCCCTACTTCTGTCGAGGGCCACCCATATGCACATGAACCCGGAACCCTGCAAGCAATGTAAGTACCACCATCTCATACTCACAACGTCTTCGCTAAAGTTAAATCTCACATAATGAGAAGGTTCTCACAGATGATTCACGCATCAGGGCCAAGTGAAGAGGAGGGGGGTAGCTAACTTAATCAATAATTGAGTTCCTTTCAAGCCTGTTCTAGACAAACCAGACAAGGGGTGATACATTGTTCTGCTTTGCATGCTTTTGGGGGTGTGGGGGGAAAGGAGGGAGAGAAACAACGGTAGATCACGCTGGCCAATTTATACGCTACCAATGATACCTTTTATTATAGGGCTTTTTTGCTCTCCAGGACATTAGAATGAGCTGCTTGATCATATGTGGGGACGGCAATACAGTCTTAAACCGTAAAATTGATAGATCCCAACCCAAACAGGTCTCTACTCACAGGCCCTTGTACTGTACATCGGAAGCAAAAGGGGCTGATGGACTCCATGAGGGAGCTGCAGCTGATAGGTGCCTGGAAGGCATCATGGAGTTAATGGCCAAATACCAAAAAGGCCTTCTGCTCTAGGGGGGGGGGTGGACGCTAGCGATTCCCAGCCTACATAAATTATATCAGGCTTCAAGACTTCCCCAATATATAGTCCATAGGAGAGTGCGCTACTCTGTGGTAGACAAACAAGATGTACATGTAACATAAAAAAAAAATAGGGTAAAATCAATATATATTTGTAACAAAATATAGGCATACCCCAGTTTAAGGACACTCACTTTAAGTACACACGCGAGTAAGGACATATTGCCCAATAGGCAAACGGCAGCACGCACATTCGCCTGTCAGCACGTCCTGAACAGCAATACCGGCTCCCTACCTGTACTGAAGCTGTGCGCAAGCGGGGAGACTATAGAACCTGTTACACAAGTTATTTACATCAGTTATGCACATATGTCGATTGCAGTACAGTACATGCATCGATAAGTGGGAAAAAGTTAGTGCTTCACTTTAAGTACATTTTCGCTTTACATACATGCTCCGGTCCCATTGCGAATGTTAATGAGGGTATGCCTGTAGATACCTCACTCACAACGAGGCTTATATTAGAAGCATGGTATAGAACAACGTTCCGTGATCATCAGTCCCTTTAATCTTTGGGTTGGTGCACAAGCCACTTCGTCCTGGTACTTCCAAACTGCAGTTCCAGTTTACTCGTATCATCTTTACGTATTGCGTATCTTTCTAAATTTAATTTTTTTTTTTTAACAATGTTAATTTGTGGCTCTTAAACCAATTCCAACAGCAGCACAGATATCACTAGTAAACATCTACATAACTAATATTTTACTAATACAACAATCCAGTATAGTTTATATTGTAAAGAATATATAAAAGTGAAAGATTGCAAATAAACTTTGCACTTATTGGCAGAGATTGATTAAAGTGAAAAAAGCTACAAAACATAGACCAGGGAAGAGCAAACTTTTTATGCCGAGCACCCCCTTTTCATCCATGAAATTTCTCGCCCCCCCCCCCTGCCTGATGTAATCAAAATCACATGACGTCAGCGCACGTGAGCTGGTTCAGCCAATGAGGGCGAACCAGCTTTGTGACGCGTCCGCCACGTGTCTACAATCTCCTGCAGCCAAGTTCACAAATCGCTTGGGCTGCAGGAGTGTGCGCACAGGCAGTCTACTAGTATTGGATCACTGTTTATTTTATTTGTTTGCTGGCATCTGTTAATATGTTTTTTTCTGGTACACAAAGGCAGTCCATTTGAGGGGGCATTCATCCACCTCTTTGCTACATTCCTTCCCTCTCCCACCTCTTTTTTTCCCTCCCTTTTTTCCTTCTCCCATTTGCTTTCCCCAGTGTCATTCACTCCTACCTACCAGTTTTATGTATTATTTATTTATTTCCGTTTTAAATGTTGCCCAGGGATCAGGGACCCCATAACCAAACTCAAGGGGGGTACTCATGAATCTCCCCTGCTGATCAATACTCCGAAGTGACCCCTCTGACCCAAAGAATCCTTGGTCCCCCAAAACTCATCCTCCCAAGCACCTCAATTCTGCCATCTCTGCCTGACCTTCATCCCTCCGTTTAGCCATTGTCTCTCCCTCCCCCAGTGTCTCTCACCTTCCCCCCAGTGTCTCTCCCCCTCCCCCTAATATGTCTCCCACCTCTCCATGTCTCTCCCTCCCCTCAATGTCTCCCACCTCTCCATGTCTCTCACCCCCTCCTCTCAGTATGTCTCTCACCTCTCCATATCTCTCTCCCCCTCCCCTCAATGTCTCCCACCTCTCCATGTCTCTCTCACCCTCCCCTCAATGTCTCCCACCTCTCCATGTCTCTCTCCCCCTCCCCTCAATGTCTCCCACCTCTCCATGTCTCTCTCCTCCTCCCCTCAATATGACACACACACACACACTATTAAGACACACTTTCACAATTAAGCCTGCTCCAGTACCCCATGTTTGGCTGAAAACTGGGACAGGAGGAGGAGGGGCTGTCTGTGTGCAGGGAAGGCCCCTCCCCCACAGAAGGCATCACACTGAAACAGCAGCACTGAGCTGTGAGCTGCTTGGCCACCCGTGCACAGCTCTGCCCACCCCCAGGCTTCCCCGCACGCAGCCTGCGCCCCCCCTAAATCTGCCGCGCCCCCCAGTTTGCGCACCACTGACAGACAACGCATGAAATGCTTTTGACTTTAATGGTAGTTAATTAGCGACCATGAATATCACACTTAAATGAATGCAATTCACTGTGTTTATTATCACAAGTAGGATACAGAATGCCCAAATAAAAGAGAATGCTTGAAACATTTAAACACCCTTTATTGCATGACACACAAAGTTTAATTTTGTACACACCAGATTTCAGTTCAGGAAACCACTTTTGATCAGTATAGTTTTACGATAGTGTCAGTAGAGGAGAAATAATTCAAGTACTATATGACAAAGAAAACAAATGTCATTTAAAACAATTTTGTACTTTTGGATACATAACATTTTCCATAGTAAACACACTTTGAAAATAACAGAGAAAACAGAAATTCAGTATAAAGTCAATAAAATAAAATAAAATAAAAAAACACAAAAAGAAGGTGCATTTAGGCGCTAAAATCCCTTGGAAATGGGGATGTAACAAGGAATAAAATAATAATAATAATAGCAGGGCAGCCAGGAAACACAGGTAGAACACCACCAGAATTACAACAATGAACAGATACAAACCAGCGCCCGTATAGAAAATGTCCAATAAGTCCCAAATAGAGTCCAAAAAGGGAGGATTCCAAATGGTCCAATCGAGGAAAGATCTCCAGTCAGGGGGTCTGTGGCATATGGACAAAGACAAAAAAGAAAATCATAGTGTAGCTTGTATCAGTTAAAAACAAACAAACAACAGAGAACAAACCATAAAAAACATAACACTTAAAACTAAAGCTGAAAATAAAATGACTATTTATTAAAACAAAGGAACCTGCTGCAGCGGGTCATCCAGGGGTTAAAACCCAAAACCCTACTTACAGCAGCTTGGCGATCCCACGCTCATTTGTTCCGGTCCTGCTGTAAGTAGGGTTTTGGGTTTTAACCCCTTGATGACCCGCTGCAGCAGGCTCCTTTGTTTTAATAAATAGCCATTTTATTTTCAGCTTTAGTGTTAAGTGTTATGTTTTTTGTGGTTTGTTCTCTGTTGTGTGTTTGTTTTTAACTGATACAAGCTACACTATGATTTTCTTTTTTGTCTTTGTCCATATGCCACAGACACCCTGACTGGAGATCTTTCCTCGATTGGACCATTTGGAATCCCCCCCCCCCTTTTTGGACTCTATTTGGGACTTATTGGACATTTTCTATACGGGCGCTGGTTTGTATCTGTTCCTTAGTATAAACTCAATGTTTTTTTAGTTCAAGTTTACATTTTAAGAATACTAAATTAATGTGTTGTGGGTGATGCTTATGTACTTATTGTTATGTTAAGATCACAAACAATGAAAGCAAATGAGGGATTACACTTCATGTTCCAAGTATGTGAAAAATGGTAAATACTGTTTTTAATTTAACTGTTGCATCTCAATTTTTTTTTTAGAAATTAGATATTGCATAAAAATATATATTTTTTATAACGAAGGAATTTTGAACTTCTGGAAGAAAAATTCAAAATTTCTGACATGCATGTAAATATGTGTACACACACACACACACACGTATATCAAACTAACATGTCTGCCTTGATAGAAAGCATTCGCTTTCCATGCATAGCTGTAAGAGGTATGCACCAGCGGTAAGATAATATGGCAGACCCAACCCTTTTTGCATGTGGCTAATGCCATTTGCTCTGCTGGTGCGTTGTGTATCTTACTGCAACTCGTAGAGGGAGCATTAATAGTTGCTGCATTTGTACCACATACATATTTTGCAGTGACAATTATACATAGGACATTAGCCCAAAAAACATTTCAATTAAATCAAACGTAGAAGATCAGTTTTAAGAAGTCAAAGATCTTCATTTTGAGTACACTTAAATCTACAGTACAATGCAGCATTGTCAAAGCTCTGCATTGCTGACAGTTTACCAAAGAAAGAGTATTTTGTTGGCTCAGTGTTATAATAATTATTCTAATAGTTCTCATCTTCCACAGAAAGCAACAAGGTAATTTGATCCACTGAAGCACTGTAATCTTCATAATTGGAATTTTATGTTGTCCTTAAGATAAAAATATATGGGGGAAAAAAAGGTAGTCGATATGCTGTATGACTGAACATAATGTATCAGAATTTCCAGCGGTGGTGTAAGAATGCTTGGTGGACTCGAGAAAACAATATCTTCAGTTGGCTGAAAAATAAATATAAATTCAGTTATACTTTCAAATATCTCTTTTGAAAAAGTTTACACTTTTAACATCACAACTATTTATGTTACTGTAAATGTAAAATGATTCAACTCATGCATCTTATCAGACGTTATTTTGAAATTAGAGCTGTGATGATTAAATGATAAACCAAGTTTTTCACAATAACTTTTTAAGATTTTTGCCCTCTTTGGATTTATTTTGGTTTGTGTGCATCACCTTCAGATCTGTAGAGTGTAAAATCGGCAATACACAGTATTATACAGATAGACTTGTCAGTATTTGTACAACATTTTCCCTAGCTGCAGAAAAATCTGCCAGATGCACAAAAAAATCAAACACTTTTCTTTTTATTGATATTTAGGAGGTTATTCGTATTTGTGCTGAAATGGGCCCAGTTTATTAATGAATAACTCAAATACCCTATATCACATTCACCCATTGGACCAGTTTGCAGATAAAAATATTTTTTACGCACTTCACTTGCGAAATACCACTTCTTTATTAGAGTAGAACAATATATTTAGGAAAAGCAATACAAAGGAAAAATGTTGGCTTACCAAAAATATATGTCTTCAGTCAGCACAATGGGTTATATACCCCCACCTCTTGAGCTACCCTACATATGGCATCATCCCCTTTATCTGTGTAGTGTTGTTCACAGTAGTACATGGTTAGGTAAACACATTTCTAGACGACTATCTTCCTTTCAAACAAATTTATTATCAAACCCTCATTCAAACAAAGGAGAAGCTATGTGCTGCCCGTTAAACTTAAAGAAAAAATATTTTTGGGAAGCAAAATTTCCTCGTTCCTTTCCATCCAGGATTTATTTCAGCAATAGCGTTATAAGAAGAAAAAAAAAAGAAAAGAAAGAAAAGAAAGAAGGCACATGAAATAAAACAAATGTAATCTATTACAACCTGGAGATTTTTCTGCCAAAAGCTGTTTCTTGGGATGCCCGGACATTCAATTAAAATTTAATTAATGTGTGGATATTTTTCCATGTGGCTGACTTGCAGATCTGCTCTGCTGATGCCTGTGCTTTCTCTGGCAAGGACATCACTACCATTCTTGTAGAGTGAGCTTTTAGACCTATTGGAATTGCATGTTGGATCTTTCATAAGCTATCCATAATGCCTGTATGATACATCCTGCAATAGATCTCTTGCAAGTAGGCTCTGACATTATGAATTCCAGAGTTCTCCCCATGTATTCCATTGGACGGAAATGAGGAATTGTCCTCAGAACCACATTGTCTACATGGATTGACTTATGGGGTTCTATTATTGAAAGGGCCTCATCTAGCAGAAGTCACTGCCATTAACAATCCTAGGTTATTTCAATGACAGATTAAGGTAAGGGTTCAAATGGCGTGTGACAGAACTTTTAATGCTAGATTCAAAATCCATGCTGGTATTGGATCTGACTTTAGGATTCTGAACAGCCCTGAAAAAAATCTTTATCAGGGACCTAAAGTATCTGAAATTAGCTTCAACATGATTGCAGCAATTGGAGCAACCTGAACTTTTAACAGGGTTGATTTTAGTATTTTCTGGAAACTCTCCTGAAAAAAAAAAAAAGCGCCAGAATTAGATTTATGGAAGCTGTTTCAGAACTACTGCCTTTTGTTCTGCACCACATATGGAACTTTCCTCAGGCTCATCTAAATCTTGGAGGTCACCTTTTTATGAGACTGTAACAGGGTCTCCATCACTGGTGAAGACAGCTGCAAATGCCATGTGTAGACAGTTTGCCTTGAGAATTCTGTATTTAAACCCATCCCACGCTGTGAGATTTCTACAGCCAGACTAATGGGCCATTGGATTAACACAGCAGGGGTCCCTGCATTTGAATGAGACTCACTCTGTGTGAATCCTACCAGGTTGCGAGTCCCATTCAAACGCAGGGACCCCCACTGTGTTAATTCGGTGGGCCATTACAGCCTCCTGTGGACCATCTCACGAGTTACTGCGAGATAGTCAAAGATTTTCCTTGGCAAGCAGTCTAAAACCGGCAGTTGCATCTGTAGTCATGGTGGTCTCATTCATCCTTCAGTCTCTTAATGCTGGGTGGTATACTGGACCTTTAGACAAAAAGATCCTATTTTTGGTAGCATCCAGCATGGTTCTGCTGAAAGGTTTAACAGGTCTGTAAACCAAGCCCCTCTGGGCCAGAATGGGATGATTGCCACTGCTGTCACACAGTCCTGCTTGATTTTCTTGAGGACTCTCGGAACAAACTGAAAGACATATGCTGGTCCGAAATCCCATTTCAGAGCCATTGTATGTAGTTGTTCCACACAGTCACTCTGATAGAGAACAAAAAAGTAGCCAAGCTTTGTCATCAAGTCGATCTCTAGTCGCCCCCCCCCCCCATCAGTTATTTGATGAAAAACTTACTGATGGGACGGTTTTCCCTATAGAATTTCCTGGCGGCCGTGAAAATGTGTCAAAAACATTCTCTGTTCTCTGCCCATGACAGTACCCGCATGGCCTGCCTCATGAGTGCTGGGCTCCGTGTACCCCCCCATGGCAAGTTATATACGTGGCTGCTAGCACGTTGTCTTTTTCGATTCTCGTAGGCTTGGCTTTCAACTGGGTTTGGAAGGCTTTCAGCACTTTCAAGACTGGTGTTTATACGGAAATCTTTTCTTAGCCTTGTGCAGCAGAACCTGAATCGTGCGTTTCTCCCAGTGAGTGCTGCATCAAAACTAGCGCCTGGTAAGCACGGTCCATGCTGACGGTTCTAAGGAGTGGCCTGTTAGAAGGTTTCCTTTTCTAGAGAGACAAAGACACAAACGCTTCTCTAGTGACCTCCAATTTCTGTCCTACTATCTTAGAACCTGTCTGGAGTGGAAGCATATGCAGCCTTTCCTATGGAATTACTTCTATGGAGGGTGAAATGAACCCTAGAACTCTCATAACCCGATGTAGAGATATGCTTGAGGCAGTCTGGAGATTTCCAAATAGTTTGATCAGATTTTCCCTTTTGTCTGATGAACAAATTCCAAAGCAAAGTTTATTTGCCAAGTTGTTGTGCTGCTGCTTTTTGTAGTTAGTCATCCAGATGGGCACTACTGAGATACTTTGTTCCCTGACTTCTACTACCATCACCATTACTTTTATGAAGACTGGGAGCAAACAACAGGCCAAAACGGCAGAGCTTTGAATTTAAAGTGCTTAACACAGTTTTCCTCTTGACTGCCAAATCTCAACATATTTTGATGAGCGGATTGGAATATGCAGGTATGTGCTGCAATACAATTCCCTTGATTTAATAATATGGTGATGACAGATTTTAATAACTTTGTTTTGAAATGCTGTGAACATACCAAAAAATGTTACATTCAGGTGTGACCTGAACCCTCTGGTGCTTTTGTAACCATAAACATTTTTTTTGATGTTGTGGTTCAGTACATAGATACTGCTGTCCTTGGTGCCGCTGATTAACAAGCAAAAATCTGCGGTGCCGTGTGCTGTGCCAGCGAGGATCGATTGCAGCACGAGAGTATTGATGCTGCATGGGGTGTCCTTGCTTCTTAATGGGACCCCAGCACTGGCTTAATTCTTCCAAGCCAAACAGTGTAGAGGAGCTGCACAGTGGTGCATGGCACACTATGGTACAGAAGCAGTCTCTGTGAGTGTCTCAGAGCAGCTCAGAAGGTAAGTAGTTTCCATGTCTGCAAACCCCTTGATGACGTGGATGACTGAATATGGGTATCTGTCATGATGGTGAATACTATAAGACCATATTCAGTCATCTACGGTGTGTCATCCAGGGGTTGGACAGACACAGAGACTGCATCTTACCTTCTGAGCTACTTTGGGACACCACACACTCAGACTGCTTCTGTACCATAGAGAAGTGTACCTCTGCACTGTTCCTCCACACACAGAATGACAATGATTCTTGTGGGCTGATATATAAATTATATCGAATACCCTCATCAGCGGATGGACCCAGCGATCTGTTGCCATTGTGTGGCAAAATGTCAGAGTCTTGCTTCTACTTGATGACCTCTTCTCTGAAAGGGGTTTCTGGCCCCTGAAAGAAGAAGTTGATCTTTGGAAGCTTGGGCTACCCCCATTGACCTTCCTCTTGTGGTTCTTCCCCTTCATCCACCCACCACCCCCACCCACCCCCTGATCTGGTCCTGGAGGAAGACTATTGCCCTCTGAAGCTCTTGTATTACCTGTATTCTTTTGGAGAAGGCCTTGAAAAAATTATTTGTGTTTTGGCGACTTCTGTCTTGGGGTAGGGCTTTCTCCTTGTCATGTGCAAAAATGTCCACTAGCTTTTTCAGTTCCGCTACAAATAATGAGCATGGAGTAAAATTGGTTCTTAGGCCAATGCCATACAGGCCTTGTCCTTGCGGAGGTGGGCGAACGCTGTGACGTCACCCACGTGAAGCGGGTGTGTTTTGCATCCATGGTGGACGTGCCGTGGGGGCGTGCCTAGGGGTGTCACGGAGCTGGTTCGTCCTAATTGGGTGAACCACTCACGTGACCTGCCTGTCACGCCAAGATATCAGTTTGAACTGATTTCTTGCACAACACATGCCACCTCCTGCTTGTGTCCGCGCTGTCTAAAGGCATGATCAATGCCTTTAGACAATGTGATTGAGCCCCGCACGGACACCTCAGCTCGGTCTGCAGTACTATGGGCCTGGCCTTAGAGGCAGTGTTGTCCGCTATCCAAACCTTGAGGTATAATGCCCTACGGCCCGCTGTTAGGGTCCTACATTTAGCAGTTAAGCGGGTGGATTCCATAGATGCAAAGGCGAATTAACACAAAGTTTCACAAATTTAATCTCTGAAAATGTCTTCTACCTGGGTTAGCCTTGCTCTTAGTGACCTGGTAACGAAGGCCAATGGGACACGTAGCTTGCATGCTGTCCCTGCTGTCAAACACTTAATGCACATTCAGCTCTTGTATCCATTGGATTCTGGAAACTTGAGCCATCTAGGGGAATGGCTGATCTTCTGGATAGTCTTGCTACAAGTATGTCTACCTATGGAGGGCTATAACAAGCCTTGGAATCCTCTGGATCAAAAGATGATAAATCGTCTCACTGAGGACGGTTGCTTATCTGGATATGCCACTCCACACTAATTACGTTTGATTGCTGTCTGCACTTGGACGACTCTTGACTATCATGCTTCCTTATAGGTTCCGTTACCACTTCTATTTCCTTTACCGTTTTTACCTCTTTCCCCACTTTGCAACAAGATATTGGCAAAGCTTAAATATTCTTCTCTCACTTCACCTTCATCAGATGTGCAATCCGGCAATTGTGTTCCTACTGAGGCTTCCCAGTCCGATTCCTGTGACTATGCTAAGCAACGCCTTTTATGTGCTCTAGGTTTGTAGGCTGCCCCAAGGTTTTCTCTTTCTATTGATGACCCTGGTGTCATCTGTAAACTAGCCGATTTAAAACTTTCAAAGGTCTGCTGCACTGTTGATTGAAACCATCCCAGAAAGCTCTGAATCTGTATGGGATTTTCCTCCATTACCACTTGTAAGCATTGCATAATTATTTCTCGTTTTTTTCAGGTAGAAGCAGTTCACATCCTGAACACGTTAAATGCTTGGTCTTTGCAAATGCTTTCTTGGATCCAGCTGCCATCCTCTACGTACGGCGAAACGCGTAGAGCGTAACCCCTCTTGCGAGATCCAGAGGGAGAGTGTCTGCTGTGGAGTTCCGGTGGCGTCTGCTATACGCGTTGAAGAAACCGGAAGTGACGTATCGGCTCCCTGAAGCAGCGCAGGTCGGAGACCGTGTGAGGAAGCAGCATCGTGCAGAGATCCCGAGAACGCGACTCGGCTGGAATCTACACGTGTACACACTTGCTGTTTATCATTCGGAATCCTGTTAGCCTCCATTTTTACCAATGCTGGATAAATGTCTACATTTTAAGTTTTGGTTTGGTGTCTCTCTTTTGGATTTCCACCTCCTAATTGTTGCTCCTTTTTGAATGGACATTTTATACTATCATAGATGTCCATAGATAGTTATATCTCTGATACTCTGTGATCATTACTATCTAGCTCCTTATTTGTGCTCTTATGAGAGCTCTGCCTGTGTATGTGTAATGTTAATTTACTGCACTATGCGAGTATCACGTTTTTTTCATAGGCACTGACGCTCCCCTGATTCTTCTTCTCTATCCTCTAGCTATACTTCTGATCTTAGAAGCTTTCCCCTGTATCATTCTCCTTCCAGTACTTGCCACCAAGGACAGCAGGTAAAGGATGAATCTGCTACTTCTCTGCACTCTCCGTATTCCCAGTGATGTCTCCTCTTAGGCCTCGGCCAGGCTCCCTGCTGGCGTGCTGAGGCGCGCTGAGGCTCAGGGAAAGCGGGTGCTTTCCCTGGCCTTGCGGTTGCTTACTGCACGCGCCGTCAGGGGGCGGGCACGTCACTGGCCGGGGCCGGGCCAGTGACATCACGGAGCTGGTTCACCCTCATTGGGCGAACCGCTCACGTTACCGGCCTGTCGCGCCGGCAAGCGGGGAAATTTTAAATTCCCCCAAGACCTACGCTTCCGCGCGCTTGTGGAAGCGTAGACGAGCCCCTACTAAAGCCGATCTAATTGCGGCTGTAGGGGCTCAGTGCTGAGCGGGAGCGCGCTTCCGCCAGCAAGCAACATGGCCGAGGCCTTACAGTTTCACACTTTGAGCCCTGTTTTTAAAAGCCCTGCCGAACATGTGGAATGCAGCGCCCGTAAGTGATATCACCCGCTATGGCGCTTTTGGCTGACATCACTGAGCCCTCGCGTAGCCTCCTAAATCCAAGGAAAATGGGCCCCCCCTGACACAAACACCCCAGTTTACAGCTCCAAGGATGCCCTGGTACCCGAGATACATAGTTAAGTTACTGGGTTTAAATCTCCCTCATGGGAAACAAAATGGCTGCCAAATCAAATGACAATTGAAAGCTCCAACACTAGTTGTGGATTTCTATTGGATGGCCGTTTAAGTCCCCTTTAAAATCCAGAAAGTAATACTGGTAACTTAAAGAGTTAGTATCTCAGGAATCGGGGGGTCCTCTGGAACTGAAAATAGTGTGGTTCATCTCTAGAGGATTCTTGTTTCCAATCCAATTGTGCATGCAATGTATTGTATATAATGTATACCCTGTTCATTTATGTAACTGTACTTGTAACCATGTATTATTTGTCATATTAACTATGCCCAGGTCATACTTGAAAACGAGAGGTAACTCAATGTATTACTTCCTGGTGAAACATCTTATAAATAAATAAATCCTGTGAAGAAAACAGGTTCTAGTTAAGGTGGATTGCTCCTTTTAAAACCCTATATTGTTATTCTATTTAGGCTAGTCAACCATAATTATATGCAATGCACTCCAGCGCTTTTTTTTTTTACACTTAAACTGATCCTCACAATTTCTTTCCAAATTAATCAAAATATCAATTCTAGTTCAAAATAAGTTAAGTTTGTCGTTTGGGATAACTTATTGGACTGAAAAAAAAATATGTGTTGCATTATATGATCTTTGAGAAGATTATCTTTGGCAGAAGGTCTATTCCACAAATGACAGTGCATGCTAGCAGACATCATATACAGTACATTGTTGGCACTTCAAGCTTTTACAGAAAAGCAAAACATAACTAGATATTTAATGATTTGAAGAAAAAAAAAAGTTCTGTTTAAAAGGTTGAACTTGTTTTTAAGAGTACTGTACTGCGTTTTGTAATGGGCCTTCTGGCTGCTTTGAAAAATGCGGAAACCCACGCCCACAAATACAGCAAGTCTTGCTACATCTGCATATTATGCCACACATGAAGTACAGTCTTATAAAGCTCTTCAAGCTGTTATATACATATCTTTATGTTACATATATTATCTAACAAACTTTCTTGTATTATGCGAGTGAAATATTGTTAAAAGCACTAAAGGAGATGAACAACAAAAGAAAAATAATTCACAACATTTACATACACCTTGAAATAAAATAAGTTAAATCTATATACATTTGTTCCGATTAGGCAATACTTACAATTTGAATATTCTTTAAAGGGAGGGTCGGGAACGATGATTATTTTTGCAACTTCTACTTGTGCACAGTTTATAGGCAATGAATGCGCTTCATGTTCCTGCAGGTCTGATTTCTGTAAGAATGTCTTAAAATCAGTATTTTGCACAGCTGAATCCAAATTCACTCCAAGTTGAGACTCCCATTCTTCCTTTTGCGGTTTGCCATTTCTGACATGTTTTAAGATGGTTTCATCTTGTGTGTGAGGTTTCAAACTTCCATTTGACATGTCAGTAGCATCTGTGTTTACTGCAACTGTTTTACTTGATGCTTTTTCTGTGTAAATGGCATATCCCATGGAAACTAGCCTTTCAGATACGTTATCTTCAACGTATACATTTACTTCCAATTTGTTACTAGAATTATATTTAATAGACTGAAACATAAAGTTATGTTTAACATAATGGACAAAAAAGTCAATTGCTTCTTTTGACCAATGTGTTCCATCACTAGGAATCACACCACTTAATGCACACGGGTAAGTTAATGTTGGCAACAAGGCAAGATCTTTTGGAATACTTTTTAGTTTGCTCATATCCGAGTGAGGAATACACTTGAACAAGCCATAATCAAGAAGAGTAAGCAAAATGGAGTCACTTGTAACTTTTACAATTTCTGATCTGCACCACTCTTCCTCCAAGAAGGACTTAACTAAACACACACACCCAGGCCGTAGTAATTCCAATGGTAAAGGCAGGATATCAACTGAAAGCTCATTCATATAAAGTAACAAGCTGTTCATTGCATCAACAGAGTCATCTAACTGGAGATAGAAATCTGAAGGATCATATGCTGCAGTAAGAAAGCCAGAGTACATTTTTAAATTGTGGAGTGGCGCCCAAGGAATGGAACATTTTGGAAAGTCCTCAGTATCTGCTTGAAACTTGTAACAAGAATCAATTTTAGTGCAAGACGGTTCATTGTTATTTTGATTGGCCATTGTATCAAAATATTCCTTAAGCAGCAAGTCATTACTTAGGACCTCCACTTTCCAACTGTTACATGAAGTCGAGAAGTGAAGAAACCGGATTTGCACTTCCTTCCGAATGAGTGATTTCATCACTTTGTTAAACAATGTTTCTTCAAAATGTTCAGTCCCAACCCATGTACAAGCAATTGCTTGCTTTGGAATAGATAGTATGTCACCTGCTAACCTTTTCGTATTATGCATGCTTATTATTTCATGTGCACCATGGTCCATAAAGAACACCAACATCTTTCTTTCATTTGGAAAGATCTTTTCAACAGCTGCACGAAACCATGTTTGCATTTTTAATGATTTTGCTAAACAGGTCATTCCCTTGGTAATGTTTTTCAATGCAAGCCTGTTATCGACCTGCTTTACAGCAGTTTCAATAAGCGAAATTAATTTCTCAGATGCAACAGAATATCCACCTACAGTAACAAAGAATTTTCTGCAACTTGAGACATAAGTAATTTTTGCACTTTCTAACCGCCTGGGTTCAGACGTCCAACGTCTTTGTATTTCATGGGTGTATCCATTTGTATCATTAGGAAAATTTTGTACATCCTTTCCTTTTTCATGATCAATTGCATTGCTTGACTTGAGTAAACTATTTTGATTTTGCGCTGGCTTTGAATTTAAAGGATATTCTAAGGCGATTTTTTCCCCTGGAAAACTTGTTTTTTGTAATCCAGTGGTCCCAAAGCATTGAAGGAGTTCATCTGTCACCGACCGTCCTGCACATGTTATCCGGATCTCCCATTGCTTGCTATGCATGCACAAAAACTCACAATTAAGTAATTTTTCGTTAACTTTCTCAGAAAAGGATGACATCACATCTTTGCTCCATCCACCCTCAGTCTGTAAATTGCTGACACCATTGAGAAAAACCCAGATGCATAATATAGGTATAGTTGACAATGTATCTGGAAGTATGAACATAGTCGAAGAATTCACAATAGCTAAATTGCCATAATCAATAAACTCCACTTCAAAAAAGTTGTCTATCTTTACTTGTTTAACTGCTGCTCTATAAAAAGCCCCATCATGTGCATATTCAGCAATAACTAGATCACCGACTTTTAAATCTTTGTCAACAAAGGCTTGAAATGAAATTGGTTCTTTGTTTAACTCTTCTGCAAGCTGGGTTATCTTTTCCTCATTTTCTGCAAGCTGGATATAAAAACTGGAGGGACTGTCTATATGAGAAACATACCCAAGGTGGCTTGAAGATGGCTCAATAAGAGCTCCTGGAAGATCACTGCATTTTATTTGGGTTCTGCCCGACATCCCTGATTGCATAGCGAAATGTGAAACAGCAGCACAATTCTCATTACTTTGCACTGCGTTTTGTGCAAGATCATGTATATGGTTTTGCGAAGAAGTTTTACATGAAGGATCTTTAATTTTTACATCTGGTTTCCCAATGTTGAATGATATAATTTTCTCAGGGAGAAGTGGTAGCTTTGCTTTATGATCTCGTGAAGGGATCACATTGCTTTGGTTTTTCGCCTGCCACAGTTTTGGGGTGCGTAATTTAATTCCAACTTTGTCCTTGGGATCTATTATTTTTATTTTGCATTTTCTTTGTTGTGAGTTTTTGTCAACATCTTTTGTTTTCAGCAGCATTTCACCTTGGTTTGAATGGGAACGCATCCCTAGTAGTTCTTTGATTTTATTATTTATTAGAATGTCTCCATCATATAGTTCCAAGCCAAACTGTCCATCAAAGTCCCTTGTTACTATAACAGCCTTTAGTACTTTACCAATACAAGTTTCCTCAAACCATTTTTGAACTTCGGTCGGGAAAACACCTTCTTTTAAATCAGAAAGATAGCATTGAATAGCTTGCATTGGTGTACACAGAACATCTGTTGCTTCATCTGGAATTGGCAACAATTCATCTTCCTCCACCAGTTGACTGTTTCCAAAGTCTACGAAAAAGGTCACAAAATAAGCTGATGACTCTACAGGACTTGCTAATGCTCTGTAAAAGTTGCCATCTTCAAAATACTTCACTACACATGTGCTTTTTTTCTTTGTGGAACTGTCTAGTTTTATTTTCTTGCCAATTTCAGAAACTTTCTCCATTAATGCTTCGACAGCTTCACTATTTTTAGCAAGTTGACAATAAAATTTCCCTGGGTTGTAAATATAGGTAACACACACCCGTTCTTCATTTCCAACTTCTAGGTCAAAATTAGAGTAACAAAATGTATACAGGCAAATTGATGGAACGGAGCAGTGTGAGAAAAGGGCATGTCCCTTGTTAATGAGAAGCTCGCATGCATTAATAAATGGCGTTTCCAAATTAACTGCATTATAAAGGTCTTTATAACCAACACTGAACACTGAATTGATTGTGCATTTTACAGTCCCGAAATTAAACTGTTCAAGCTGCAACGAAATGCCTGACCTTCCAAATCAAGGAGCTCTGGTATAATTTCTCGAAGATCTGTAGACAAGACTCTCTCACAATTACCATAATCAACAAAAATCACATCAACTTCTTTTCTCGATACTCTGTTTACAATGGCAGCTCGATAAAACTTACCATCACATGGATTCTTGGCAATACAAGCACTTTGCCCAGATTGATAAATGTTGTTGCAAGTAGAGTAGTCATTTTGAATTTTTTCCATTAAGCCTTTTAACTCTGAAGATTTAATATTCAGCTGGCACCAAAAATCTCCCGGCGATTTCACGTGAGAACAGATTACATCCATAACAGTACCGGGCCTAAACATATATTGTTTGTATGGACTATGAGGCATCTTTGAGATTGTAGAATGGCCAACTTTTGTAGGTAGCACAGTTTTCACCTTTGGATTAACATGCTGCTTTGATACTAAAATACAATTTGCTGCAACAGTGGATTTTTTTGATCCATGTTCTACAAGAGAGATGCTTGTGTTTTGATTAGCAACTTTATTTGTCGTACGTTTTTTTAAGTTTTGCACTTGGGTGTTTCCCTCCACATTTGGAAGGCAGGCATTATGCTTTATCTTCCAGTGTTCTGCATAGCCAGCTTGCACCATAAGCGTGACAATATTTGAATGTTCTGATGGTTCGAAATGCCGCACATCAACCACATATTTGTATTTCTGTTTTGAAACAACATGGAAAAGAAGAGCTTTTTCATTGACAATTTGTTTAAAAAAATCTGTTGCACTATTCCCCCACACATCATCCAGAGGACATACATGAGCTAGTGTGCAGCACATGGCCAATGCAGGCAACACACAGAACTCTGGCAGTAAAGTTTTAACGTCATAGAATGGAACAGTCTCTGTATTTCCAAAATCAACAAAATACACATCAATTTGGGAATCAAGCACTTCAGTAACAATCGCTCTGTAGTAGTGTCTATCTTTAGCATAAAGAGCACAGCAAAGTTTCCCCAGCTCTGGATTTTCAAGAACTCTTTCGTTAGGCCCGCATAGATTATACAGATTTGAGATATTTTCCATCATGGCTAAAAACTCGTTTTGATGCTCATCAGTTCTAATCCAGAAGTTGGATGGGTTCAATACATACTCTACGTAAGCGACATTGACAGAGTCTACCTCCATTTCTACGGTTTTGTAAGAAATGTTTTCAACCAATCCTTTCTTCTCGGTCAGCATAGCAGTTTCAAATAATGTACTGTTTTTAGAATTTGTTTCAGATTCCAATGACTTACTGAAGTTTGTATAAGCATTTGGTGAGAAGATTGGGACATGTTCATTTGTCAAATGACATTTTGCGTTAAGTTCATAGGCTTGATTGTACAATGTTACATAAAAGAGACGTTCCTCACAACAGAACTGGTCAACTTGAGCAATAACTAGCTGTCCTAAAAGGCCCTGCTTAAATACACTCAATTGCATATTCCTGATACTTTCTGTATGGTCATTAATACTTGACAGGGAACATGGGATTGCCATCATAGGGAGAGACAGAAACTCAGGTTGCAGCTTCTTCACATAAGATGAAGATACAGTTTCACTGCTTCCAAAATCTATGAACCAGACTTTCACTTCTTCACCAGTGAGAATTTTTTGTATTACTCCTCTGCGCCAAAGTCCATCTTTTCGTTTGGCTGCACAAAGCACTCCAAAATTGTCCAAAACAGCATTATGACCTTTGCCAATAGCTTCATAATGTGAAAACATGGTAGTTGTCAAACTCTGTAGTTCTTCTTCCCATGACAAAATGTGAAAGTAAAATCTACTTGGGCTCACAGCAGCTGATATTTTAACTTTTTCTGTTGTGCCAACTGATAAGCTAGGTCTAAGATGATCAAGTATCTTTTGAAAACTGGGGAGATCACCATCTAAACTGAAAGAGTGATCTGAATGCAAAGTTTTCTGTAGTAGCAAGTCAGGCATTTGCTTACACAGTGCGCTTGACGGAAACCTGTGTGAAATCTCTATAAGGAGACAGAATGAATCAGTATCAACATACTTTGCCAAATTCAACTCAACAACATGACTAATAATTTTTGGTACTTCCAAAAGGACAACTTGATGTGGTAAGAATGTTTGCACTTGTCCTTTAATTTGTAGTCCTACTAAGGACGAGAAATAATTTACTTCCTTGGGAGTCCACTTCTCCTTAATTGGAAGTATATTTGAGAAAATTCCTTTAACTATTTTTGGAGGAAGCATGAACAATTCACCACAAGCTGAGGCAATTTGTATGGAACCAACGTTCACTGTATTTCCTTGATCTATCAAGCAAACAACAAATATTTCATTAGTTTTATCCAAAATTCTTCCTCTGTGCCATGCGCCAAATGGTTTGTCTTGTACCAAACAAAACTCCCCAATGCCAATGTTGTCGTTTACTTTGGGGACACGTTGGATTTCATTTTGCAATATATGGTAATCAAATTCGCATTCAGCGTTGTATTTGCCCAGAAATTTGACTAAAAAGTCAGCTGGATGGCAATCGATAGAAGAGATCTTTAAATCCATGCGCAATGGGATTGAGTGTACATCCATTTTATCTAAAGGGAGAAAAAAAAAAAAGAAGAACCAAGTTTACTTCAATGACAGAAGATTTAAAATGAGAGTTCAGAACAATGTTACTTTTTAGCAGCAAATGTTAAAATCTATTCCCCATTATTTTACAGTATGCATGATGCATGGTCAAGAGCATCCGTAATAAAGAGAAGTAGTGTTATATACTGTAGTAACAATCCACCTTGACTTGAGAATAAAAAGAAAGAATAAAGAGGTATGATGTGACTAGTCAATTTTATCATGATACAATAAAGCTGCCGCACACATTTCTGGTATCCTTAAAAAGTAACTGGTTGGAATGGATGCACTCACATGATCGGTGATTTAAATGCCTCAGGTGTTTCGAAGATCGCCATCGATGGGGAGGCAATATCAAAGTATAAAAGCTTCCAAATAGAAAGTATCGTCACTCCAGAGGTCTTTGCAACAACTCAATATGTATTTATTGTTGGTGGTTCAACTTGTCGGTCTGCAACTCAGACCGTTGTCAATATATATATATATATATAGTTAACAGTGCCACTTATATACACATCATGTACTTTCAAACATTACCCAGGTGGGATCCATGTGCCTAATTGACATTAAGAGTAACAAACAGCAAGCAACTGCGTTATCAGTGACAATCTAAACCTGGAGTATGAGCCAGACAAGCATGTTATAAAGATTGCTGTCAATTAAACTAAATAGTAGTCATAGTATAATCAGAAATAGATTGTAGAAAATGTGAAAAAGATGATCCAAAAAGTTTAAAAACAGGTAGGACTCGGACTAGAGGTGCCAACAATACCAATATAAAACAACCCCTAGATATACAAAGACTTCAAGCATGTCAATAACTTTCTGTACTAGGGAACTGAATGAAGCTAAAGACATTGATAGTCACAGGTACAACAAATCATGAAACTAATGTAACTTGCTCTGTAACAGAAGAACAAACTTGAAATGTAGACACTAGTCATAGATGGATGCATGGCATTTTATACCAAAGATTGCAGTACAGCACTGAACTCCCGTCATCTAAAAAGAATGACCTGTGGATGGAGAAAAACCCCAACAACCATTTACCTCGGATTCTATTACATGCCCCATGAGAAATAATTAATCAGTCTGATTCAATTTATGCCACATATGAATTTTAGAAGTAGAGGTCACATTTGAATAATCTTTGTACCTTCAGTCATAATACCTCCTATACTTGGGGTGCTCAGACAGTATATAATAGATAAAAAAACTTTAGGGATGTGCTCTATTAATTACAGACAGTACTGTTGATACATAACAGTGATTCCCAACCTTTTTTGTTTGGAGGAACCCTTTATGTATTTTGTAAAATTTTGGGGAACCCCTATCTGGATGACATATGTTCGACAGGGGTAAATCACAAAATAGATGTGTAAAGCAGGGGGGTAATACATAAAAATTAACTCATACTTTTGAATAAAAAATGTGTATATATTTTGTAATGATTTTGGTTTAAACATCACCCCACACTGCATCTCACATCCCCCCCCCGAATCTCACATCATCCCCCACTGATGAATCGATCTCTCTCTCCCCCTCTCCTCTATCCTCTACCTTTCTCCCTCCTCTCTCCCTCCCTCCATCCTCTTCCCCCTCCTCCCTACACTCTCCACCTCTTCCCTCCCTCCACTCTCCTCCTCCTCCCTCCACTCTCCTCCTTCCACTCTCCACCTCTTCCCTCCCTCCCTCCCCTCTCCTCCTCCTCCTCCCTCCACTCTCCTCCTCCCTCCCTCCACTCTCCTCCTCCCTCCATTCTCCTCCTCCTCCCTCCACCCCCACTCTCCTCCCTCCACTCTCCTCCTCCTCCCTCCACCCCCACTCTCCTCCCTCCACTCTCCTCCTCCTCCTCCTCCCTCCACTCTCCTCCTCCTCCCCCCTCCACTCTCCTCCTCCTCCCCCCTCCACTCTCCTCCTCCTCCCCCCTCCACTCTCCACTCTCCTCCTCCTCCCCCCTCCACTCTCCTCCTCCTCCTCCCCCCTCCACTCTCCACTCTCCTCCTCCTCCCCCCTCCACTCTCCTCCTCCTCCCCCCTCCACTCTCCTCCCCCCTCCACTCTCCTCCTCCTCCCTCCACTCCTCTCTCCTCCCTCCTCCCTCCCCTCCTCTCTCCTCCCTCCTCCCTCCCCTCCTCTCTCCTCCCTCCCCTCCTCTTTCCTCCTCCCTCCACTCTCCTCCCTCCCCTCCTCCTCCCTCTCCTCCTCCCTCCACTCTCCAACCTCCTCCCTCCACTCTCCAACCTCCTCCCTCCACTCTCCAACCTCCTCCCTCCACTCTCCAACCTCCTCCCTCCAACCTCTTCCTCCCTCCACCCCAAACCTCCTCCCTCCACTCTCTTCCTCCCTCCAACCCCGACTCTCCTCCCTCCATTCTCCACCTCCTCCCTCCACCCCCCTCCTCCTCCTCCCTCCACTCTCCTCCCTCCACTCTCCTCCTCCTCCCCCCTCCACTCTCCTCCTCCTCCCCCCTCCACTCTCCTCCTCCTCCCCCCTCCACTCTCCTCCCCCCTCCACTCTCCTCCCCCCTCCACTCTCCTCCCCCCTCCACTCTCCTCCCCCCTCCACTCTCCTCCCCCCTCCACTCTCCTCCTCCCCCCACTCTCCTCCTCCCCCCACTTTCCTCCTCCCCCCACTCTCCTCCTCCCCCCACTCTCCTCCTCCCCCCACTCTCCTCCTCCCCCCACTCTCCTCCTCCTCCCCCCTCCACTCTCCTCCCCCTCCACCTCCCTCCACTCTCCTCCCCCTCCCTCCACTCTCCTCCTCCCTCCCTCCACTCTCCTCCTCCCTCCACTCTCCTCCTCCCCCCTCCACTCTCCTCCTCCCTCCACCTCCCTCCACTCTCCTCCCTCCACTCTCCTCCCTCCCCTCCACTCTCCTCCCTCCCCTTCTCTCCTCCCTCCCCTTCTCTCCTCCCTACACTCTCCTCTCCTCCCTCCACTCTCCTCCCTCCACCCCCACCTCCTCCCTCCACTCTTCCTCCCTCCAACCCCCACCTCCACTCTCCACCTCCTCCCTCCACCCCCACTCTCCACCTCCTCCCTCCACTCTCCTCCTCCTCCCCCCTCCACTCTCCTCCTCCTCCCCCCTCCACTCTCCTCCCCCCTCCACTCTCCTCCTCCTCCCCCCTCCACTCTCCTCCTCCCTCCACTCTCCTCCTCCCTCCACTCTCCTCCTCCCTCCACTCTCCTCCTCCCTCCACTCTCCTCCTCCCCCCACTCTCCACTCTCCTCCTCCCCCCACTCTCCACTCTCCTCCTCCCCCCACTCTCCACTCTCCTCCTCCTCCCCCCACTCTCCACTCTCCTCCTCCTCCCCCCTCCACTCTCCTCCTCCTCCCCCCTCCACTCTCCTCCTCCCTCCACTCTCCTCCTCCCTCCACTCTCCTCCTCCCTCCACTCTCCTCCTCCCCCCTCCCTCCACTCTCCTCCCTCCCCTCCACTCTCCTCCCTCCCCTCCACTCTCCTCCCTCCCCTCCACTCTCCTCCCTCCCTTCTCTCCTCCCTCCCCTTCTCTCCTCCCTACACTCTCCTCTCCTCCCTCCACTCTCCTCCCTCCACCCCCAACCTCCTCCCTCCACTCTTCCTCCCTCCAACCCCCACCTCCACTCTCCACCTCCTCCCTCCACCCCCACTCTCCACCTCCTCCCTCCACTCTCCTCCTCCTCCCTCCACTCTCCTCCTCCTCCCTCCACTCTCCTCCTCCTCCCTCCACTCTCCTCCTCCTCCCTCCACTCTCCTCCTCCTCCCTCCACCTCTCCCTCCCTCATTCTCTCTCCTCTCCTCCTCCCTCATTCTCTCTCCTCTCCCCCTCCCTCATTCTCTCTCCTCTCCCCCTCCCTCATTCTCTCTCCTCTCCCCCTCCCTCATTCTCTCTCCTCTCCCCCTCCCTCATTCTCTCTCCCCCTCCCTCATTCTCTCTCCCCCTCCCTCATTCTCTCTCCCCCTCCCTCATTCTCTCTCCCCCTCCCTCATTCTCTCTCCCCCTCCCTCATTCTCTCTCCCCCTCCCTCATTCTCTCTCCCCCTCCCTCATTCTCTCTCCCCCTCCCTCATTCTCTCTCCCCCTCCCTCATTCTCTCTCCCCCTCCCTCATTCTCTCTCCCCCTCCCTCATTCTCTCTCCCCCTCCCTCATTCTCTCTCCCCCTCCCTCATTCTCTCTCCTCCTCCCTCATTCTCTCTCCTCCTCCCTCATTCTCTCTCCTCTCCCCTCCTTCCTCTGTCCTCTCCCCTTCCCCTCTCCTCCTCTCTCCCCATACTCTCCTCCTCCTTTCTCCCTCTCTACACACACACACACACACACACACACACACTGTCTGACACACACACACACTGACACACACACACACTGACACACACACACTGTCTGACACACACACACTGTCTGACATACACACACTGTCTGACACACAAGCAACGTTGAGCAGAAGCAGCATCCCCCCCTCCCTCCCGTAGCTCACATGAAAAGTTACAGAAGAAGCCGACACCACAAATCACCCTCCGCTCTCAGCTCACAGGGAGGAGGCAGCGAGGACTGCACGCGCGCTCCTAGGAGGGAGGAGGACAGCGGAGGGGGGAAAGCCGGGGCAGCAGCGAGTGCGGGCGGCCAGGCAGAACCCCTGGGAGTGCTCCACGGAGCCCCAGGGTTCCGCGGAACCCGGGTTGGGAATCACTGATACATAAGAATATTCCTAAAGAAAGGGTGAAGTGCCTTAAAGTCTCAACAGTAAAGCCTCAGACATCACTATAACTCAAGTACCGTGTGGGCTGTAGTGTATACAATATAGATAACATGTAACTGGATATCACCACACCTCATTTACGAGTAGGTCAAGAGGCAGACAAAGAACCATAATGGATCCAACATCTGACAGTATAAATTGGTTTTAAGAGTAAAGTTAAAGCAATTCAACGTCAGGTCTTTGTTAAGACCTTGTGGTGACACTGTGTTTAAGTCAAATATCCATTTTCTCTCACGTTGAAATAAAAATGTTTTTACATCTCTATTGATATGTGATCAATGATCATGTAGTGTAGGGATGCAAGTTGGTGTCCTTTGGTCAGGAAGTGAGCCACCACTGGTTTGTCTGTCTCGCCTCTGTTGATGGCTAGTCGGATACTAGAACGATGCTCATCCACCTATTCACGAAAAGCCCTGTCCGTTTTTCCGACATAGGTTAGTCCACATTGGCAAAAAAATAAGTATAATACTGATGAGGAGTGACAAGTCATATGATGTCTAATTTCTATCAATTTACCCGAGTGTGGATGTTAACATTTTATTCCTTTGCCAAGGCCATTTCTATATGTCATGCAGCCTCTACAGGACATAACCTTTTTTTAAAGGACTCAATCTACGTTGTGATGACTAACATTCATATTTCTCAGTTGGTCACCTCTCCCTAGAAGATCTCTTTTTATTATGCCGGTAGGCAAAAATGGGTTTCTGCCCAAGTTGTTTGTCCATTTATAGAACATGCCAGTACTTCAGAAAAGATTTTTTAAGATCCTTTGATATGTTTGAAACTTTAGTTATCACAGGAAGTCTTGGGCTAGTCAGCTGGTTTTGTCTTTTAAGTTGAATTTTCATAGCCAGTTTTAAAGGCACTTATTATTGTTATTGTCAACATTTTAATGTCTATAGCCCCTGGAAAGAAATTTATTTGCCATGATTTTCATCAGGTTGTCGGACAGAGAAAAGTAAACTTAAAAAAAATTTTTTTTTTAGATGCATTGCATGAAAACTCGAGGCCAGCAGAAGTGTGTTACCGTCAGTGGGTTTTGCATAAAGACTTATGTCCAAGTAGCTATCAACGTTACTAACTAGAACATACAGATAGTCAATACATGAACTATTGTAATTAATAGTGAATGTTGTGGGGCCCGACAATGCATTTAATGAATTCCATAAGTTCCTCCTTCGTGCCTGACCAAAGAAAAAACAAATTATCAATGAATCTATGGTAGTGTGAAATATGATGTCTGAAACGGTGTTGATTAATAATGTTTGATGTCTCATAGTGGCCCATAAACAAATGTGCAAATACAGGGGCTATGTTTAAGCCCATAGCAGTAGCAGTAAGTTGCAAGTAGAAGATTATTTTAAAATGTAAAATAATTACAGGTTAGCACCAGGTTCAGTAATTCCAACATGAATTGCACAGGCAGGCCATTATATTCAGTGGAACGTTGGAGAGTATCTGCTACAACCTTAACACCTTCTGTGTGAGGAATAACAGTATAAAGGGTGTTTGCGTCCATAGTGACCAGTAGAGTACTAGAAGTGATATTAGAAATGTGGTAATGAGTTATAAAAGGTAGTAGCGTCTTTAAAATAGCTAGTAAGTTTGGACACCAGGGGTTGTAACCAAAAATCCCAAAATTGTAAATGTGGTTGGCAGAGTGAGCCACGTGCAGAAATGATGAGACATACAGGAGAGTTGCTGAGTGATTTGTGAATTTTGGGGAGTGTGTAGATCAGCATTCTCTGAAAAAAACGTGTACAAGCTCTAAAGAGTGACGGTCTTTAGTGTTGCTAGCAGCAGCAGTAATAAATCATTTGAAATCACAGGAGTGTACACCGGATAATGTGGGTTAAAGGGGTGCACGCAGTGCAGGGTGACAGGGAAGGCAAGGGGGGCAATGGAACACATACGGGGGACAAAAAGTGAGAAGGTAAACTCACTCAGTCTCCCTCGGTACACCCCGGCAGCGCCCGGTGTTTGGAGTACAAGTTACTCACGATCGTACACCGCCTGGCTCCCTGGAAGTCCAATATAACCCGACGTGTGGAGACGTCTCCCTGTAGCATCCGGTGGTGGTGTGTAGATCCTCTCACAGTAGCAAGGTGCACGAACAAAGATCCATATCCATCCGCTCCCAGAAAAAAGTAGGACTCACCAGCAGGAGAATTAAAACCTAATTTATTGAACTACATAAAAAACAAAATAGACATATAGTACAAAGTACTCTCCCACACCCACTGTGGCGCTTTCTCAAGGAGTAGTGAGATAGGGGAGGTCTGGAGTATTTAACATGCATCCCCGTCATGCAAGACAGTTGTTTAAAATGATTAATTAATTGATTTTGTCTTACAGAAAGAATAGAAACAGAAGATAAGTGAAGAAAAAGAGGAGAAACGAAGAAAAGAATATGAAGAAAAAGAATATGAAGAAAGAGTTGCAATACAGAAGAACAAACCATAAATACAATGCGTAATATGTAAATAAAATAGTCATATAATCAAATAGTATTTCAATACAAAAAAGGAATGGCAAAATGAATTTGATAGCACAAATTCTGATCAATATACCATAATCAGACATAAGCAATAAAAACTTACATCAGGTGAATGACCAGTGGGATAAATAACATTCTATAGCTAAGATTACACTAATTGATACAACAATACAGGCATACCCCGCTTTAACATACGCAATGGGACCGGAGCATGTATGTAAAGTGAAAATGTACTTAAAGTGAAGCACTACCTTTTTTCCACTTTACAATGCATGTACTGTACTGCAAACATCATATATGTGCATAAAAGATGTAAATAATGCATTTGTAACCAAAATAAATACAGTAGGCTTTATTCAAATAAAATGAATGGGAGCATGCAAATAGGTGAGAGGCGCGCACACGGGTCAGTACTGTATAGCAGCTCTTTCCTTCTCGCAGCCACGCGCTCCTTCTCGCAGTCTCTCTCTCTCTCTCACTCAGTCCCTCACACTTACTCTCTCTCTCTCTCTCACTCAGTCACGCACTCTCACTCACTCACTCAGTCACGCACACACGCACTCAGTCAAACACACGCACTCAGTCAAACACAGTCACTCAGTCACACACACATTGTCACTCACACACACATTGTCACTCACTCAGTCACACACACACACACGCACTCAGTCACACACATTGTCACTCAGTCACACACACACACACACACACACACAAGCAAGCAAAGATTGCAGCAGACGATCTTCTCCTCCCCCTCACTGTTGCTCGTAGTTCACATCACATGCAAAGTTTTGCAGCAGACAGGAGCGAGCTCTGAGGACGGAGGAGGGGGGAGGAGATCGGAGGAAGCAGAGTCACGGGCTGCAGTAAGTGCGGGCGGAATTGCTGGTTAAGCTGCTGATTTATGGAGCGTGGGTGCAGGGGGAACGGAGAAAGATGGGAGGGGGAACGGAGACAGATCGGAGGGGGAACGGAGACAGATGGGAGGGCAGAGGGAACAGGGAGATCGAGTGCACCATAATAAAGACAAGCATGAAGGAGGTTGCAGGAGTGTTGAGGAGCGCACGCCGCCCCCTGGTGTCCGTACTCGCGAAGCACGCGTACGTACACAGGGGTATGGTGCAACTAAAAATAAATGTACGTACTAGTGAGTGTACGTAAAGCGGGTGTATGTAAAACGGGGTATGCCTGTACATATTATATAGCATTTGATTATGTTCCAATGTAAATAGCAACTTAAATGACATCAATTACTGAAAAAGAGAGTTCAATGACTAGCTAGATAGTGCAATTAATAATGAAGGGAGGGAGGGGAGAAGGGAGGGGGGGAGGGAAGAAGGGAGGGGGGAGGGAAGAAGGGAGGGGGGGAGGGAAGAAGGGAGGGAGGGAAGTAGGGAGGGGGGAAGCAAAGAAGGGAGGGGGAGGAGGGAAAAAGGGAGGGGGGGGAGGGATGAAGGGAGGGGGGGGGGGGGAAGAAGCGGGAAAGGGGGAGGGGGAAGGGAGGGAGAGGAGAGTACACACCAAAGATCACAAACATGACTTGCAGAGTTTGCAGGTATATAACCTGAGTTGTCAGAAAATACATCAATTGGGATTTTAAAAGAGCCAAAACTGTTCGATGTCACAATAACCAAAATTGATCCTTAACCTTTGACTATGATGTCAAAAGGTAAGGAGAGATAGTACATGATAATGAGCAGATCATGTGAATATTGCATAATTGGCACAGAAATTATAAAAAGCTCTTTAGGTTCCAATCAATGTTTAACCCATTGGGTGCTAAAGTATTCAATGTGAATATCCAAAATGCTTCACGCCTGTGGAGCAAATTGGCTCTATTCCCCCTCCTAAAGTGTGGCTTCACATTTCCAAAGCAATACATTTAAAATTGATCAAACTTCCCTTCTGACAAGAATCAAAATGCTTAGACACTGGATGTAGTGGATCCTTCTTGGTAATCAATCTCATATGCTCAAGTATGCGTTGTTTTAGAGGCCTTGTAGTGAGACCTACATATCGTTTATTACAACCACAAATAAGCATATAGATGACATGATCCGTATTACATGTGATACAGGATAAAATATTAAATACCCTATTGTCATCCGTGCCTGAGAAAGTTTTAGTTTTAATCGGATATCTATACATTTTGCAACAATGACAAGGATAGCAACCATTGAGACTAGGAAAAAATTCCTTAGTAGGCTTTTGAGTCAGTCTAGGCACACTTGGAGATAATAGGTTACCCATTGTAGTTGACCTTTGAAAAACTATTCTGGGATCATGGGCAGTCATATCTTTAAAGAAAGGATCTGTGGCCAGGATGGACCAGTGTTTTTTAATAATCCTCTTAATGTCATAGGCCTGATTACTAAACCTTGTAATGAAAAAAGGCGGTAAATTCTTGTTCTCTTTTTGGTTAACTCTTGAATTTAGAATGTATTTACCATTAGAGATAGTGCCCCGTGGTTGAATCAGATTGTCCCTAGGTTCTAATTTGGCACTTAGATATGCTTCCTGGAGGATATCAGGATCATAGCCTCTGGCTTTAAATCTCTCAATCATCTCAATAGATCTCATCTCAAAATCCTCAATGCTAGAACAATTTCTACGAATACGTAGTAGTTGGCCCCGAGGTATCCCTTTAAAATGGTTTTTATCATGTGAACTGGAGGCGTGTAGTAATGTGTTTCGAGCATTGGGTTTTCTGTATATATCAGTGTGGACTTTCATATTAAGATCAACATATAAGCTGAGATCAAGAAATGCAATGTGATGATGGTGATAATTAGAAGTGAATAAAAGGTTAAATGGATTGGTGTTGAGATAAAGAATGAATTCATGCAATTGTGAAACTGTGCCTTGCCATACTAAAATAAGATCATCTATGTAACGGTGGTATGAAACAATAAGATGTCTGAAGGGGTTCCTATCTCCAAACACGTGGCTCTGTTCCCACCAACCCATGAATAGGTTGGCATAAGAGGGGGCAAAGCATGTTCCCATTGCGGTGCCACGTGTTTGGCGATAGAAGCTCCCCGCAAACATAAAATAGTTGTGCGTGAGTAAGAAAAGGATACTATCAAGTAAAAATGTGATATGTGCAAGTGAGAGTTGTGAATAGGTCTCTAAAAAGAATCGTGCAGAATTTAAGCCATATGTGTGTGTGAAATGCTAGTGTAAAGTGCTGTCACATCTAATGTGACCCACAGATAGTGAGGTGCCCAAGTGAAGTCTGAAAAAATCAAAAGAACATGTGATGTATCCAAAAGATAAGAGGGTAGAGAAGAAACCAGAGGCTGTAAATAATGATCCACATATACTGATAAATTTTCGCCCAGAGACCCAATGCTCGAAACAATGGGTCTCCCTAGGGGGGAAATGAGGGATTTATGGATTTTGGGTAAGTGATGGAATATTGGGACCACAGGATATTCACATCTCAGAAACTGTAATTCATTTGTTGACAAAACTTGTAACATTTTACCCAGATCCAAATGCTCATTGAGTTCATGTAAAAAGGCAAGGGTAGGATCAGATTTTAACAACATATAGGAATCCTGATCATTCAGCTGGCGTAAAGCCTCCTTAATGTAATAATCATGGTCCACAACCACCACTGCACCTCCCTTGTCTGCTTTTTTAATTACAATTGAGGTGTTGTTTTGAATGCTTTTAACTGCATTACGCTGATCAAGGGTGAGGTTAGTAGTGAATGGTGAGCCATGCATCTTAGTTGAAATGCCCTGTGATAGGAGCTTTAAATGCCTTTGTACTAAAGATTGAAAAACATCAATGGCATGACCCCGTAAAAAAGTAGGACAAAACATAGAGTGTCTTTTAAGGCCAGATTCTTTTCTCCCCAGAAAAGTATGTGGGGAATCATGACTCATCTGTTCTTGTTCCAAAGACAGTTCCGTTAAATCTTGTAAATGACATAAATCTTTAAAGGATAACTGCATATTGACATCAAAAATGGGTACTGTTTCAGATAAGGAGGTGTCCAATGGCTCGTAATCAAGGAAACCACCTGTGTCAGCATTGCTCTCTCTTTGTCTGAAGAATATCTTCAGAGAAAGTTTTCTGGTAAACTTATGTAAGTCCACAATAGTAGAGAATAGATCGAAGTTTTTGATTGGAGCAAAGGTTAGTCCCAAATTGAGGACTTCAATCTCTGATTTGTTTAGGGTAAATTTTGAGATGTTAATAACGTTTGATTCCTCTAAACTTGGTACCTCATTTTCTTTGAAGGAGCTGACCACCAGTTTATGTCGGGATCTTCTCCTTCTCCTTCTTCGTTTTTTGACGATTGCTTGTTAGATGTCATCTTTACTGGAACAGTTGGTTGTTGTTTTTCATCTGCTGAGGAAACTGCAGATTCATTCTCTGAAAAAGAGACACTGGGGCCCACACAGTCATTATCTGACAAATTGGATTCAAAACTTTTTCCTATTTGGTAGTTATTTTTAGGTGATTTCCTAAGGATGGACTTCATAGGTTTTTGTGATGAATGTTCGGAGTACAAGTTACTCACGATCGTACACCACCTGGCTCCCTGGAAGTACTAGGCAGCCTCTTCCGCCCTGACCCAAGACGACACAGGACGTGACGAGGGTATTCGTGACGTATGCAGAAGGGCTCCGCCGCTCCTGGAGAAACCGGCGTTCTCAACCACAGCTGTCCTCTCCCTCGAACACTATTGTTTTTCAAAATGTGAGTGTATTATACATATATTTATCTACTGCTGCTAATACAATTTAGACTATACTACTCCATTGTGCGCTCTCTCTTTTACTTCCATATACCCCTGGGAGAATAATTGACTATCTACACCACAAGCTTCCTGTATCAAGACACCACTCTGAGGGGGGATCCATTAAAGGGCTCCCATCAGAGAGAGAAGGGTCTCTGATACGCCTATCTTTGACATTGTCATCTGTGAGTACAACTATTGCAGAGAGTACATACACTCAGACCATCATTGTTGTACCATCTGCACTATTATATTTATTTTCTTTTTCATATTCACGAGTCACACAGCGCTCCGCTCAAATTTGAAAACCTGCACAAGACCCATCTGGACCTGGACAGTCCGCCTCAAGGGTGTAGAGCTGCTTTTTTATTGTTGTATTGCACATTATTATTCCTATTTTTTCACATATTGGTGAAGGTCACTAAACACATTTTGTTTATTCATTATAAATTGAACATCACTGTCACTTACATTATATAATTATTCAACATTCACTTAGTTTGAGAAGCGCCCGGTTTTTATTTTTGTTTTTGCTGAACCTCCATAGTAAAAAATCTCAATGACAGTAGTGATGAAAGAAAAAGAAAAAACGAAAAATTGTGAAAAAGAACAATGAATATATAGTGCTAGATATGATAAAAAATTGAAAAAGAGGCTTGGAAAACCTCAAAAATGGTCAAATGCTGGTGAGTCCTAAATGAGTATAAAAGCCAGAAACTCTGAGCAAACAACGGCAATAATGCAGCATTCTCTGAAAAAAAACGTGTACAAGCTCTAAAGAGTGACGGTCTTTAGTGTTGCTAGCAGCAGCAGTAATAAATCATTTGAAATCACAGGAGTGTACACCGGATAATGTGGGTTAAAGGGGTGCACGCAGTGCAGGGTAACAGGGAAGGCAAGGGGGGCAACGGAACACATACGGGGGACAAAAAGTGAGAAGGTAAACTCACTCAGTCTCACTCGGTACACCCCGGCTGCGCCCGGTGTTTGGAGTACAAGTTACTCACGATCGTACACCGCCTGGCTCCCTGGAAGTCCAATATAACCCGACGTGTGGAGACGTCTCCCTGTAGCATCCGGTGGTGGTGTGTAGATCCTCTCACAGTAGCAAGGTGCACGAACAAAGATCCATATCCATCCGCTCCCAGAAAAAAGTAGGACTCACCAGCAGGAGAAATAAAACCTAATTTATTGAACTACATAAAAAACAAAATAGACATACAGTACAAAGTACTCTCCCACGCATTTCACGCCCACTGTGGCGCTTTCTCAAGGAGTAGTGAGATAGGGGAGGTCTGGAGTATTTAACATGCATCCCACCCCAAAATCAATTAATTAATCATTTTAAACAACTGTCTTGCATGACGGGGATGCATGTTAAATACTCCAGACCTCCCCTATCTCACTACTCCTTGAGAAAGCGCCACAGTGGGCGTGAAACGCGTGGGAGAGTACTTTGTACTGTATGTCTATTTTGTTTTTTATGTAGTTCAATAAATTAGGTTTTAATTCTCCTGCTGGTGAGTCCTACTTTTTTCTGGGAGCGGATGGATATGGATCTTTGTTCGTGCACCTTGCTACTGTGAGAGGATCTACACACCACCACCGGATGCTACAGGGAGACGTCTCCACACGTCGGGGTTATATTGGACTTCCAGGGAGCCAGGCGGTGTACGATCGTGAGTAACTTGTACTCCAAACACCGGGCGCAGCCGGGGTGTACCGAGGGAGACTGAGTGAGTTTACCTTCTCACTTTTTGTCCCCCGTATGTGTTCCGTTGCCCCCCTTGCCTTCCCTGTTACCCTGCACTGCGTGCACCCCTTTAACCCACATTATCCGGTGTACACTCCTGTGATTTCAAATGATTTATTACTGCTGCTGCTAGCAACACTAAAGACCGTCACTCTTTAGAGCTTGTACACGTTTTTTTCAGAGAATGCTGCATTATTGCCGTTGTTTGCTCAGAGTTTCTGGCTTTTATACTCATTTAGGACTCACCAGCATTTGACCATTTTTGAGGTTTTCCAAGCCTCTTTTTCAATTTTTTATCGCATATCTAGCACTATATATTCAGTGTTCTTTTTCACAATTTTTCGTTTTTTCTTTTTCTTTCATCACTACTGTCATTGAGGTTTTTTACTATGGAGGTTCAGCAATCAGGTTCCCACCCTGACAAAGAAAGACCTACACACTTTGCATTTAACTATTCAGACCACACTGCCAGATTTAAGAAAGCAGGCTCTGTTTTTGACAAGGATAGCACTTTACTGTGTGAAGCAACAGAAGATCTAAAACCACATTTTTTTGATTGGAAAATTACATTTCACAGGATCTGAGACTATGGTGGGATCTAATCTCATTAGAGAATTATGTTAAAGACAAGAGAATCCCACGTGGGTTACGCATCAAGAAAACACCCTAATTCGGTTTTGATAATAGGGAATTTGAGGCACAATGGATTAAGATTTTGGACCATTGTTCATTCAAACTTATTGAACTTATCATTCAACGTAAACTCAAGGAGAAAGCAATTGCTGAGTCACAAGTAAAAGAGCTTCAAACCAAACTACTTGAGTTTACACACATTGATAAATTTAATGAAATGGATGCCAAAACTTGCCCAACGGGTCAGTAACATTGAGAATAATATTGTACTGGCCAAACAAAACAAATATGAACGTGACAAAACTGATTATCTCAGAAACCAAATCTGTTTGGCAAAGACCTAAGAGATCCAAGTCTCCTGGTAAAAGGAAAAATATACCGGCTAAAAAACAGGAACATGAACATTCATCACAAAAACCTATGAAGTCCATCCTTAGGAAATCACCTAAAAATAACTACCAAATAGGAAAAAGTTTTGAATCCGATTTGTCAGATAATGACTGTGTGGGCCCCAGTGTCTACTTTTCAGAGAATGAATCCGCATTTTCCTCAACAGATGAAAAACAACAACCAACTGTTCCAGTAAAGATGACATCTAACAAGCAACCGTCAAAAAACGAAGGAGAAGATCCCGACAAACTGGTGGTCAGCTCCTTCAAAGAAAATGAGGTACCAAGTTTAGAGGAATCAAACGGTATTAACATCTCAAAATTTACCCTAAACAAACCAGAGATTGAAGTCCTCAATTTGGGACTAACCTTTGCTCCAAGCAAAAACTTCGATCTATTCTCTACTATTGTGGACTTACATAAGTTTACCAGAAAACTTTCTCTGAAGAGATTCTTCAGACAAAGAGAGAGCAATGCTGACACAGGTGGTTTCCTTGATCACGAGCCATTGGACACCTCCTTATCTGAAACTGTACCCATTTTTGATGTCAATATGCAATTATCCTTTAAAGATTTATGTCATTTACAAGATTTAACGGAACTGTCTTTGGAACAAGAACAGATGAGTCATGATTCCCCACATACTTTTCTGGGGAGAAAAGAATCTGGCCTTAAAAGACACTCTATGTTTTGTCCTACTTTTTTACGGGGTCATGCCATTGATGTTTTTCAATCTTTAGTACACAGGGATTTAAAGCTCCTATCACAGGGCATTTCAACTAAGATGCATGGCTCACAATTCACCACTAACCTCACCCTTGATCAATGTAATGCAGTTAAAAGCATTCAAAACAACACCTCAATTGTAATTAAAAAAGCAGACAAGGGAGGTGCAGTGGTGGTTGTGGACCATGATTATTACATTAAGGAGGCTTTATGCCAGCTGAGTGATCAGGATTCCTATATGTTGTTAAAATCTGATCCTACCCTTGCCTTTTTACATGAACTCAATGAGCATTTGGATCTGGGTAAAATGTTACAAGTTTTGTCAACAAATGAATTACAGTTTCTGAGATGTGAATATCCTGTGGTCCCAATATTCCATCACTTACCCAAAATCCATAAATCCCTCATTTCCCCCCTAGGGAGACCCATTGTTTCGAGCATTGGGTCTCTGGGCGAAAATTTATCAGTATATGTGGATCATTATTTACAGCCTCTGGTTTCTTCTCTACCCTCTTATCTTTTGGATACATCACATGTTCTTTTGATTTTTTCAGAATTCACTTGGGCACCTCACTATCTGTGGGTCACATTAGATGTGACAGCACTTTACACTAGCATTTCACACACACATGGCTTAAATTCTGCACGATTCTTTTTAGAGACCTATTCACAACTCTCACCTGCACATATCACATTTTTACTTAATAGCATCCTTTTCTTACTCACGCAAAACTATTTTATGTTTGCGGGGAGCTTCTATCTCCAAACACGTGGCACCGCAATGGGAACATGCTTTGCCCCCTCTTATGCCAACCTATTCATGGGTTGGTGGGAACAGAGCCACGTGTTTGGAGATAGGAACCCCTTCAGACATCTTATTGTTTCATACCACCGTTACATAGATGATCTTATTTTAGTATGGCAAGGCACAGTTTCACAATTGCATGAATTCATTCTTTATCTCAACACCAATCCATTTAACCTTTTATTCACTTCTAATTATCACCATCATCACATTGCATTTCTTGATCTCAGCTTATATGTTGATCTTAATATGAAAGTCCACACTGATATATACAGAAAACCCAATGCTCGAAACACATTACTACACGCCTCCAGTTCACATGATAAAAACCTTTTTAAAGGGATACCTCGGGGCCAACTACTACGTATTCGTAGAAATTGTTCTAGCATTGAGGATTTTGAGATGAGATCTATTGAGATGATTGAGAGATTTAAAGCCAGAGGCTATGATCCTGATATCCTCCAGGAAGACAAATTAGAACCTAGGGAAAATCTGATTCAACCACAGGGCACTATCTCTAATGGTAAATACATTCTAAATTCAAGAGTTAACCAAAAAGAGAACAAGAATTTACCGCCTTTTTTTTATTACAAGGCTTAGTAATCAGGCCTATGACATTAAGAGGATTATTAAAAAACACTGGTCCATCCTGGCCACAGATCCTTTCTTTAAAGATATGACTGCCCATGATCCCAGAATAGTTTTTCAAAGGTCAACTACAATGGGTAACCTATTATCTCCAAGTGTGCCTAGACTGACTCAAAAGCCTACTAAGGAATTTTTTCCTAGTCTCAATGGTTGCTATCCTTGTCATCGTTGCAAAATGTGTAGATATCTGATTAAAACTAAAACTTTCTCAGGCACGGATGACAATAGGGTATTTAATATTTTATCCTGTATCACATGTAATACGGATCATGTCATCTATATGCTCATTTGTGGTTGTAATAAACGATATGTAGGTCTCACTACAAGGCCTCTAAAACAACGCATACTTGAGCATATGAGATTGATTACCAAGAAGGATCCACTACATCCAGTGTCTAAGCATTTTGATTCTTGTCAGAAGGGAAGTTTGATCAATTTTAAATGTATTGCTTTGGAAATGTGAAGCCACACTTTAGGAGGGGGAATAGAGCCAATTTGCTCCACAGGCGTGAAGCATTTTGGATATTCACATTGAATACTTTAGCACCCAATGGGTTAAACATTGATTGGAACCTAAAGAGCTTTTTATAATTTCTGTGCCAATTATGCAATATTCACATGATCTGCTCATTATCATGTACTATCTCTCCTTACCTTTTGACATCATAGTCAAAGGTTAAGGATCAATTTTGGTTATTGTGACATCGAACAGTTTTGGCTCTTTTAAAATCCCAATTGATGTATTTTCTGACAACTCAGGTTATATACTTGCAAACTCTGCAAGTCTTGTTTGTGATCTTTGGTGTGTTCTCTCCTCTCCCTCCCTTCCCCCCCACCACCTCCTCTCCCCCTCATTATTAATTACACTATCTAGCTAGTCATTGAACTCTCTTTTTCAGTAATTGATGTCATTTAAGTTGCTATTTACATTGGGACATAATCAAATGCTATTTAATATGTATTGTTGCATCAATTAGTGTAATCTTAGCTATAGGATGGTATTTATCACACTGGTCATTCACCTGATGTAAGTTTTTATTGCTTATGTCTGATTATGGTATATTGATCAGAATTTGTGCTATCAAATTCATTTTGCCATTCCTTTTTTGTATTGAAATACTATTTGATTATATGACTATTTTATTTACATATTACGCATTGTATTTATGGTTTGTTCTTCTGTATTGCAACTCTTTCTTCATATTATTTCTCTTCATATTCTTTTCTTTGTTTCTCCTCTTTTTCTTCACTTATCTTCTGTTTCTATTCTTTCTGTAAGACAAAATCAATTAATCATTTTAAACAGCTGTTTTGCATGATGGGGATGCATGTTAAATACTCCAGACCTCCCCTATCTCACTACTCCTTGAGAAAGCGCCACAGTGGGCGTGAAACGCGTGGGAGAGTACTTTGTACTGTATGTCTATTTTGTTTTTTATGTAGTTCAATAAATTAGGTTTTAATTCTCCTGCTGGTGAGTCCTACTTTTTTCTGGGAGCGGATGGATATGGATCTTTGTTCGTGCACCTTGCTAGTGTGTAGATCAGGCCTGCCCAACTCGTAAAGTGAGAAGGGCCGAACTGCTCCAAGGAAAAAAAATTTGGGCCGCACGGGTTAAATCATCAATATCATCATCCTCCTCATATCTCCCCTAGAACCCCTAACTATCAACCTTTACGATACTCCCCATCTATCTCTCATACCCCCATCTCTCCCCCTCACCCACACAATACCCCCTCCACATCAAACACACAATACCCCCTCCACATCCCCCCAGCCCATTCCATGTCAGCAGCACCCCCCCCCCCCAAGTCAGCATCCCATGTCAGCAAACCCCCCACAAGTCAGCATCCCCCCCATGTCTCTCTTCCCTCAATATAACTCTCTCCCCCTCCCCTAAATCACACCCTCTCCCCCTCCCCTCAATATGACACTCTCCCCCACCCCTCAATATGACACTCTCCCCCTCCCCTCAATAACACACTCTCCCCCTCCCCTCAATATGACACACTCCCCCTCCCCTCAATATGACACTCTCTCTCCCCCCCCCTCAATATGACACTCTCTCTCCCTCACCTCAATATGACACTCTCCCCCTCCCCTCAATATGACACTCTATTCCCCACCCCTCAATATGACACACATGTCAGTAGCCCCCTCCCCTCAATATGACACACATGTCAGCAGCCCCCCCTCACATGTCAGCAGCCCACCCCCCCTCACATGTCAGCAGCCCAACCCCTCACATGTCAGCACCCCCCACCTCTGCACCAGCCCGTTTTTCACACCCACCCCCCACCAGCCCGTTTTTCACCCCCACCCCCACCAGCCCGTTTTTCACACCCACCCCCACCAGCCCGTTTTTCACACCCACCCCCCACCAGCCCGTTTTACACACACACACACACACACACACCTCTTAGATCAGCACATCCTCTCCCCGGTACTAAGCCCCGCCCCCGGCATGCTCTGACCTCCCCGGCATCCTGCTATTGAAAAAAAAAATACTCACGGCTGCTGCATCCTCCTCATGCTGCTGCTGCCCCCACGCACCGCAAAACCCAGGGGCGGGGAGGGGTGGAGGAGGGGGTGGTGGTGGAGTAGGGGGTGGTGTAGGAGGGGGGGGGATAAATCGCCGCCATTTTTTTAAACTTTTTTTTATTTTATTTATTTAATTAACTGACGCCCGGCCGGAGTCATCGCGGGCCGCACAGAGAGGGCTGCATGTTGTGCAGGCCTGGTGTAGGTAATGGGTAGATGGGATGTGATTGTGTGAGGAAAAAGGCTGCGTCTTGATTGATCCAAATTAAAGGCCCAGCCATTTTTGTTCCGAATTGAAGCAGGGGGTCTGCGGTGCTGAATCCCATTAATTTCTCCAGGAATCCCCTGCTTCCGGAGATACTTACCTCTGTCGGTGGTGTCGATAGTTACTCTGGGGTTCACTATATGTCTGCATTCCAAATCTGTCGGGCTCTGTGGGCCAATAGGAAGTTGTGACGTCATCCAGGGCAGCTTCCTATTGGAAGCAGAGAACTGTAGGAGATACCGGCTCCTCCAGATCTCTCTCCCCGGAGCAGAAATGAATGGGTTCAGCGTCGGAGATCCCCTGCTTCAATACTGTATTAAAGAATGCAAAGAAAAACGAAAACAGCTGGTACTGCCTCTTGAATTGTGTTCCCAACAAGATTCATGCAAACTGTTTTTTGAAGTGTAAACTGGGGTCAAATGCTAGTTGTTTGTAAGCACTATTGTCATTTAAATATGTAAGAACTTGTGTTCTATATCGAGCGTAATCTTGTATTACATTTCCCTTACATTATCTGCTGAATGAATTAGAATTTCTATATTAATTTTGAGAACATTAAAGGCTTTACATTCTAAGAAAGAGGAGTTGATGCTGCGAGTTATTTTGAATACCATGTGTTACTAGTCGTTGAAAAAAGTATTGATGCATGCATTGTTGGAAAAAGAATTAAAAGTACTTGTCTTTTTCAACTTACAAGTCTGTGTATTCATGTTTGAATTAGTGGCCAAGATGTCATCTTTTCTGAAAAATGCTTTCAAATTTGAGAATACGATTGCATTTATAAAGCTCTAAGTGGGTAGTGAATGCATTAGGGTCTGTGGCGGGAATAAAGGTCAGCCCTTTCTCAAATAACCAAGTCTCTGCAGTTGTTAATACAGGTTTGGATAGGTTGGAAATGATCGTTGTCAAAGTTTACGTTTGGGAGTTCGTTTCCACATTTTTGCCACCCCAATCCCCTTGTCCGACATGCTTCCTACGTCTCGTTAGTGTACAGTAAGGCGAGGGCGTAGAGTTCGGTGTGAAACATCTACCTTTAAAAAATAAAAAAAAAACAGCCTCATCACAAGCATATGTAGCAGACTGTCTCAAATCTCCAGATTCCATTTCACTACCAGAAGATTGATAGGGATGTCCACTTCTACTGCCAGATCTTTATGGGGGGAATCGTATGTTAATAAACCGTCTACGAAAGTTGTCTGAATTACCCAGTAGCTAACCAGACCCTGTGTTCTTTGTAGTCTCACTACTTTCTGCAGTTTGCTTTTTGAAATTAACCAATTCGTCCTTGTATTTTGAAATGTTGGTTACTAGTTTCTGTAGCCAAATCTTATGTATTATCCGTATTCAAAACATTAAAATTTGTATTCTCAAATACGAGTATATCTAGTTCAGTAGTTGCTGGATCTTTACCCACCTGTTCTATAACGAAGACCATTCTTACAGAGCAAGTTGCATTAGTTTCATTCTATACAAGTGTAACAGGTGTTCCCCCACCCTCTGGGAGATTTCACTGTTACCTGTACTCACGGGGTGCTGTACCTGTGAGGCTTACAGGATTGCCAAGTGTCTGTCGATGGTGGTGGGGAAGACAGGACAGCCTTTTGGAAATAGAGCTCTCATCTCATACATGGGTGCAGCGCCTGCATTCCCGCAGGCCCCATCAGTACAGGGTGCAGTCCCTGTAGGAAACACCATCTTGCACTCCCCCTGATAAACTGCAGCCACAGGCAGGAGTATAAAAGCAGCAACTGGTCTTTATTCTCGTACATCCATACACAGTATACAACAGGTACACTCTTAGGGTCCCTGGACTCAACCCCCAGGGCTTGAGGCACCAAAAAGGTCAATCCTTTGCTCCCCTACTCTCTGGTGGAGTAGGAGGTAGTATCCCACTCCCTTGCGGAAGGGGAAGGAAGGTGGCCAGAGCCCTGGCTCCAAACTTCCAACAACCACTACATTTGGATCTGCAGTCCCTTTTGTATCCAGGGGGGTGGTCCAAGGTCTCAGCCACTGATAGGGCTGCACACAGGCCACAGGCCTCAGGCCCACTCCCCCTCCCCCCCCCGCCACTCAAGGAGGTTGTTTACTGCAGTGGAACCCAGATAAACCCTAACACTGTCTGCACTGGTACCAGGGCTTGTGTTAGGCAGGGCAGATTAGTAGCCAAGAAGATACATTGCTACACAAGTACACTTTTGGGCTGTGTGTGGCCAATCATGCAACAAGTTTGATATATTGTACCTGTGACAATGTAACATCACAATGAATCGAGTATACCAGCGTTTCCCAAACTTTTTTTTCCGTGTCCCGGTTATTTTTGAACTTCTCCTTCGTGACCCACTAAAATTTTTTTATCACCTATAGGTAAAATAAAACCGTTATGAATGTCCATACAGATTTCATATATTCTCCCAATCACCTCTACTCTCTCTCCCTCCCCCCCACCCTCTCTCTGACCTGCACAGACGCACACAGTCACTGACCTACAGACACTCACACAGACAGACCAAACACACACAGCCACTGCTGGCCTGCACAGACACACACACAGCCACTGATATACACAGTGGCTGTGGCTGATAAACACACACACACACACACACACACACACACACACACATATATACACACACACAGATACATACACACACAGATACATACATACACACACACAGATACATACAGATACACACACACAGATACATACAGATACAGATACACACACAGATACATACACCCACTCTCTCCCCATACACACACACAGCCACTGATACACAAACACTCCCCTATATATACACACACACACTATCTCTCCCCTATACACACACGCAGCCACTGATACACACTCACCTATACACACACACACACAAACACACTCTCTCTCTCCCCTATACACACACACTCCCCTATATACACACACACAATTTATTACAGAGGCAGCGACGGATGTGAGTGACTGGAGAGGGGGGGGGGGGCGGGGGAGAGGAAAGGCCCGCGATACGAGCAGGCGGCTCCACGCCTCCCTCTGCCCGCCAGCGATCGCACAGCCACCACTGCGCCTATCTCCTGCACCAAGGGGACTGAGGGGAAGGGAGCGCGAGGAACAGAGGCACAGGTGGGCCCCCGCACCACTTCCTACCTCCTATCATGCCGGGCATCGTGTCCTGTGGGGGGCGGAGCATGTCATGGGCGGCAACATCATGATGCGGGGCTGCAGTTGGAGCCCGAGTCAGCGAATCACCGTTGACACCCCAGCGATAGCAGCCTGCACCACTTCAGCACTGTCCCGCACCTCACCTCGGGCCGCCGCAAGGAGGGAGGGGGGGCAAGGAGGGAGGGGGGGACGCCGCAAGGAGGGAGGGGTAGACGACGCGAGGGAGGGGTAGAAGCCGCAAGGAGGATGGGGGGGACGCCGCAAGGAGGAAGGGGGGGACGCCGTGCTGCCAGCCTCGCTGCGACCCGGCAATTTTGCTTCCGTGACCCGGTGCCGGGTCGCGACCCACCATTTGGGAAACGCTGGAGTATACCAATAACTTCAGATGTATTCAATACCCTAGTACAGAATGTTATCAACCTGCTTGAAGGCTTTGTATAAGAAGGAGTCGTTTTATATTAGTATTGTTAGCACCTCTAGTCAGAGTCCTATCTGTTTTAAACTTTTTGTATTACTGTACCTTATCCACATTTTTAATATTCTATATTTCTGATTATAGGCATACTACAATGGCTACTTTTTGGTTAGTATGACAGGAAGCTTTATAGCATGCTAGGCTTGCTAACACGCTAGGGTTACATTGTCACTGTGGTCACAATCAGTTGTTGTTTGTTACACTAATAGAACTAAACGTCGAACCACCAACAAAAAATACTTTTTGAGTTGTCGCAAAGACGTCTGGAGGGCCGATACTTTCTATTTGGAAGCTTTTCTACTTTGCAATCTTTAAAAAAAAAAAATTGGAATATCCTAAAAGTACACCCAATCTTAGGAAACATTCTGCCAGTGTACCCAACAGCAGTGTTTCCCCAACTCCAGTCCTCAGGGAACCCCAACAGGTCAGGTCTTAATGATATCCCTGCTCCAGCACAGGTTGCTCAGTCAAAATGACAGAGCCGCTAATTGACCCACCTGTGCTGGAGCAGGGATATCCTTAATACCTGACGGGGTTGCGTGAGGACTGGAGTTGGGAAACACTGCCCTACAGTGACCTTCAAGAAAGACAGCAACTTAAAAACTATGTTGGAACCTACCGTTCTAAAATTCTGTGAAATAGTAACAGCAAATACTCGCCGCCAGAGTTACAGGATGCTTTTAAATGTGATGCAAGTAGGTTATTTACCTGTGCATTCAAAATTAAAATCATTTGGATCTACTCTTTCAGATAAAACTTACAACATTAAGTATTTTATTAACTGTAATACCACATTAGTAGTCTTTATAATCACGCTCCCCCTGTAAAATACATATAGGGAAGACAAATATACCTCTGAAAACATGTTTCTTGGAACATAAAAGATATTTATCCCATGTTTCAAAGGTTTATGAAACGTGGATTAGCAAAGAACTTCGCTGGAGCACGACAGGGATATAGGGGACCTTTGGATAAAAGAATAGAAGTAGTACACCCATACATACGAGGGGGTGCAGTGTCCTGTTCCTCAAACGTCAAGAGAACGTGGAGGGGGGCATCCAGATCATTCACATAATTCATCATACACGGCAACAGAACATTTCCAATATCGGAAAGGGTTTTCATATAAAAAATACACCATTCCATTTTATACTCAACCGTCGCAAAAGGATTCCAAGAAAGTATATTTTCTATGTTTAGCTACCATCAGGAAGGATCTAAAGAAGTCACAAAGAGAAATACTGAGTTTCACAAATACTTACAACTATGTCAAAATTTGGCCGTGTCTTGAAAGTCCAGAAACGGTCGTCAATGAACCAGAGGTAGGACTACATTTAAAGAGGCACCAAAGTCCAACACCTAGAACTTCCAAAACTTAATTAAAAATAAATAAATAAATACATCATGCATAATTCTTACCAAAACCGCTACTCTCCTCAGTAATTTTACAGTTGTCTACGAGTTAATTTTTTTAGCCATGATCATTTAAAATCTTCAGCTGTATTACTAATATTGTAAATATTTTTTGCCTTCTGAAATATCAGTAAAGTTTTGTGCTCACAGTATAATAAAGTAAACTGCTTAGACATCACATTTGTATAAAACATAATACAGCTATCAAAATCAATATATTTTAGCTTCAAAATTCATACTTACAAATGACAATTATCCCCGATATGATAAAGCAAATTGTATAGAACTACTGAATATGGGCAAATTTGAATGAAGACAGTAGCATTTTCATTATGTATTGACATTTTATGCACTTTTCTTTGCATGAATACACAAATGACACTTCCAAATGCGCATATATATTTTGCACATCTCAGTGCAGAGTTAGTATGGCGACGGGCATCAAATGACGCCGCAGGATCATGTGACGTCACATGAAATGCCACCGCGTAGCCATTGTGGCGCGTCACACCAAGTATTCTGAATTCCGGTAAGTAGATTGTCAACAATAATACCATCTCCAATACATCCAGGTCAGGGTTCATTAAAAGTTGACCCGCAGTAAAAAATATCAGAAAATTGCTTCTTGTAACGTTGGTGACTGCAGGACAGGATACGGACCCGCAGGGCAGAGGTAGGGAGTAGTACACCGACCTTGGCCTGGGATCGGAGGCCTGTGATGCAGGGGTAGTCAGGTCCAATTCTGGGGTCGAGGCAGGCGGCAGGCAGGGGTGGTCAGGTTCAATTACGAGGTCAAGGCAGGCAATCACTGAGGCAAAGGCAGAGCTCAAGCAGAACAAGGTACAGAGTGCTTTACACGTGTAAAGTCAGGGAGCAACTCCCTGCTATTTAAAGGCCAGAAGCAGTTGCTAGCAATGACGGCCAGAGAGAGGCTGACTTCCTGTTAGAAACTGAGGGGCAGGAATGGCCAGGAAGCAAGATGGCCACAGGAGCTTCAGTGGGGGTAAGAGGTCACTTCCTGTCGGCAGCCATCTTAGTTATCCCTTATACTTCCACAAATTGGGTGCAATACACAGGATCAGCAATACAGACTTGGTGGCCATTGACGCTGAAAAAGCCTTTGATAATATCCTATTGGAACACGTATTTTACCCACTAGAGAAATTTGGACACCACTGCAATTTCAACGATGAAGGCAATGTACACAAAACCAACAGCCATAATAATAGTTGCAGGTTATTTATATAAACCATTTCAATTGTTTAGGGGAACAAGACAGGGAGGCCCACGGTCACCCTTGCTGTTCAACATTGCTATAGAACCCCTTGCTATATATCTGAGACAAATGGAAGAATTTGAGGGAATAAGAATGGGTCCCATAGAATGGAAATTGTCAATGTTAGCGGATGTTATGTTTCTCTCACACCAAGACAAATCAATCAGTAGCATTTTAAAACTAAAAGAAAACGTTAGCTCCTTTGAAGGCTTCAAAATGAATGTCTCAAAGACAGAAATGTTATATATCAAGAAACTAGAAGACCCAATAGGGAACAGAGACATCCCCCTAAAATTCCACCCCCCCCCAAAAAAAAAACTAATTACAGTTGCGTGAAAAAGAAAGTACACCCTCTTTGAATTCCATGGTTTTACATATCAGGACATTATAACAATCATCTGTTCCTTAGCAGGTCTTAAAATTAGGTAAATACAACCTCAGATGGACAACAACACATGACATATTACACTGTATCATGATTTATTTAACAAAAATAAAGACAAAATGGAGAAGCTATGTGTGAAAAACTAAGTACACCTTTACTGCTTCCATAGGGATTAAGATGCTAAGTAGCAGACAGATACTGCTAATCAAATGCCCTTGATTAATTGATCATCAGCACGTGTGACCACCTCTATAAAAAAAACAAAGTTTTAGCAGTTTGCAGGTCTGGAGCATTCAGGTGTGTTAACACAATGCCAAGGAGGAAAGACATCAGCAATGATCTTAGAGAAGCAATTGTTGCTGCCCATCAATTTGGGAAGGGTTATAAAGCCATTTCCAAACAATTTAAAGTCCATCATTCTACAGTGAGAAAGATTATTCAAAAGTGGAAAACATTCAAGACAGTTGCCAATCTTCCCAGGAGTGGACGTCCCAGCAAATTCACCCCAGGGTCAGACCGTACAATGCTCAGAGGAATTGCAAAAAACACAAGAGTTACATCTCAGACTCTACAGGCCTCAGTTAGCATGTTAAATGTTAAAGTTCATGACAGTAATATTAGAAAAACACTGAACAAGTATGGTTTGTTTGGAAGGGTTGCTAGGAGAAAGCCTCTTCTCTCTAAAAAGAACATGGCAGCACGGCTTAGGTTTGCAAAGTTGCATCTGAACAAACCACAAGACTTCTGGAACAATGTCCTTTGGACAGACGAGACCAAAGTGGAGATGTATGGCCATAATGTACAGCGCCACGTTTGGCGAAATCCAAACACAGCATATCGGCATATGCATACCAACTGTCAAGCACGGTGGTGGAGGGGTGATGATTTGGGCTTGTTTTGCAGCCACAGGACCTGGGAACATTGCAATCATTGAGTCGACCATGGACTCCTCTGTATACCAAAGTATTCTAGAGTCAAATGTGAGGCCATCTGACAGCTAAAGCTTGGCTGAAATTGGGTCATGCAAAAGGACAATGATCCCAAGCACACCAGCAAATCTACAACAGAATGGCTGAAAAAGAAAAGAATTAAGGTGTTGCAATGGCCCAGTCAAAGTCCAGATCTCAACCCAATTGAAATGCTGTGACTGGACCTTAAGAGAGCTGTGCATAAACAAATGCCCACAAACCTCAATGAACTGAAGCAACGTTGTAAATAAGAGTGGGCCCAAATTCCTCCACAATTATGTGAGAGACTGATAAAGTCATACAGAAAACGAATACTTCAAGTTATTGCTGCTAAAGGTGGTTCTACAAGCTATTGAATCATAAAGTATACTTAGTTTTTCACACATGGCTTCTCCATTTTGGCTTTATTTTTTTGTTAAATAAATCATGACACGGTGTAATATGTCATGTGTTGTTGTTCATCTGAGGTTGTATTTACCTAATTTTAAGACCTGCTAAGGAACAGGTGATTGTTATTATGTCCTGATATGTAAAACCATAGAATTCAAAGAGGGTGCCCTTTCTTTTTCACACCACTGTATATATCTAGGGATATTGCTAGAAGTGGATCTTTCCAGACTATACGATAACAATTTTAACCCAATAAAAATAAATCACAGATGAATGGAAAACATGAAAGACTCCTCCCCTGCCTTTCTTTGGACGGGGTAATGTGATCAAAATGATCTCCTTTTCTAGGCTTGTATATCCCATGCAAACCTTGCCACTTCTTTAGAAGCACAGAATTATGTAAAGCAGGCCTGCACAACTCCAGTCATAGTGAGCCACTAATTGAGCCAGCGGTGCCGAAGTAGGGATATCCTGAAAACCTGGCCTGTTTGCGGCCCTCGAGGACTTGAGTTGTGCAGGCCTGATGTAAAGCAACGCTGGGGTTCCGGTGGTGCTCAAAAAGAAGTCGAATAGCATTCACAAAACTACAACTGCCAACAGAAATGAGAGTATAAACCTACCAGACATAAGACATTATAATCTAGCACGTATACTAAGACATGTTAGTGAATGGATCATGGGCAAAAACTACTACTCCTATTTGAAACTGGAGAGTCTGTTTTCTCCCTGTGGGGGGGGGGGTGGGAAGGGGCAGAGACGGAAAAGGGGGAAATCCCAAAAACGATTAAGAAGATTAAGAACATATTATTCAGAGGCCATATAGCAGGAGTGGCGACCTCCAGTCCTCAAGGGTCACCAACAGGTCAGGTTTCAAGGATATCCCTACTTCAGCATAAGTGGCCGACAGCCACTGAAAGAGCCACCTGTGCTGAAGCAGGGAAAGCCTTAAAATCTGACCTGTTGGTGGCCTATGAGGAATGGATATGGCCACACCTATGCTATAGTAACATGGAAAACAGCAAGAAAGAAAAATAAACTCTCATATACATCGATATACTTACCGCTCTAGTAGAATTCTAAATTTACTCCAGGTTTCACACAATCTTCTTTCTAGGCCTGGAAAGAAGGGGGGGGGGGGGGGGGGGAAGTGTATCACATGTTTAGACCAAATAATAAAGAGACAAACAGGAATTCCTGCAATTTCAAGAATTTTTGGAGAAGTGGGATATTTCTCAAAACTAAGGAGAGAAAATATCCCCACTGGTGAGAGCACTCAGGTCCCAAAAGTGACTGTACGGTGAGTGTAGTGCTTAAAAAGTAAAACTTTATTGGAGATATACTCAATAATTAAAAAATAGGGTACATACAAGACAATGAGATCAATAGTGACTAAATCTAGAGGGTTAATATCCAAATATTGAGAAGTGAAATATTAATAAAAACATATATATTGCTGCTATTCAAATCAAAAATCGGTGGTATGTGCAGGCAATAGTATATTGCCTATTGAATGGTTCCTCAAGTAAAAATTATCAGGTGGCAACCAGCAGCACAAATGTCTTAAAAGCTGATACTATGTTGCCAACACAAATTAGACATTAATTCAAACACAAATGTTTACTATTCCTATCTGGGTCTGTAAGGGATAGAATACGGAATCCCGAAATATATATATATATATTTCGGGATTCCGTATTCTATCCCTTACAGACCCAGATAGGAATAGTAAACATTTGTGTTTGAATTAATGTCTAATTTGTGTTGGCAACATAGTATCAGCTTTTAAGACATTTGTGCTGCTGGTTGCCACCTGATAATTTTTACTTGAGGAACCATTCAATAGGCAATATACTATTGCCTGCACATACCACCGATTTTTGATTTGAATAGCAGCAATATATATGTTTTTATTAATATTTCACTTCTCAATATTTGGATATTAACCCTCTAGATTTAGTCACTATTGATCTCATATATATATATATATATATAACATAACCCATATTAGTAAATGCCCTCATAAAACCAGAGCGCACCTCTTAGATTGTATTGTATGTCTTTATTTATATAGCGCCATAAATGTACATAGCGCTTCACAGTAGTAATACATGTATTATAAATAACAAATAATATAAATAACAGATCATGGGAATAAGTGCTTCAGACATACTGTAAAAGTAACATTAAGGAAGGAGTCCCTGCTCCGAGGAGCTTACAATCTAATTGGTAGGTAGGGAGAACGTACAGAGACAGTAGGAGGGAATACTAGTAAGTGCGTCTGCAGGGGGCCAAGCTTTATGTGTCATGTGTCCATGATTATCCAGTGCTACTCATATGCTTCTTTAAGCAGATGTGTCTTAAGGTGGGTCTTAAAGGTGGATAGCGAGGGGGCTAGTCGGGTATTGAGGGGAAGGGCATTCCAGAGGTGTGGGGCAAAAAGTGAGAAAGGTTTAAGGCGGGAGAGAGCTTTAGATACAAAGGGGGTAGAAAGAAGACATCCTTGAGAAGAACGCAAAAGTCGTGATGGTGCATAGCGAGAAATTAGGGCTGAGATGTAAGGAGGGGCAGAAGAATGTAAAGCTTTAAAAGTGAGCAGGAGAATTGAGTGTGAGATACGTGATTTAATCGGAAGCCAGGAGAGGGATTTCAGGAGGGGAGATGCGGAGACAGATTTAGGAGAGAGTAGAGTGATTCTGGCAGCAGCGTTTAGGATAGATTGTAGGGGAGACAGGTGAGAGGCAGGAAGGCCGGACAGCAGGAGGTTGCAGTAATCGAGACGTGAGAGAATGAGGGCCTGAGTCAGAGTTTTAGCAGTTGAGTAACAGAGGAAAGGGCGTATCTTTGTGATTACCACTAATCTTCGCTAATATAAACTCAAGGATGGTCTGCAATTAAAAAAAAATTTTTTTTTAAAAACACACAATTCTAGGACCCACGGAAAAAATTTTGTTAGCAGCTAAAAAAGTAAACATCATTGAATGGTTGTCGCCCAACCAGCCCTCAATGGAAACCTTGTACTCCCTATTATACAAGCTGATGACTATAAACAAGATAGAGACTAATCTAGAAAGGTTAAGGATGACAGAAAACTTTGTGACAAGATGTAAGTGGTTCACAGATGCTCTACCCACACACCTGAAAAGCAGCACCTCATAAGCTCTCAGAGATAGGTCGCGATTTAAAAAAATAAAAGTTAAGTTTAAAGCAGGTGGTCTCCGGAGCTGAACCGCATTGATTTCACTTCCGGGACCCCCTTGTTCCTGAGATACTTACCTCAGAAGGGGGTGCTAGGGCTAGTTGGGGTTATCGAAATGGCGGCTTAAATGTCCTGCTTCACACGGGTCAATAGGAGGCTGTGATGTCATCCCTTGCGTTTTCCTATTGGCCCACGTGACAGAGGAGCTTAAAAAAAAAAAAAAAAAAACAGCAGAGATATCGGCACCCATACAGAGGCAAATATCTCGGGTGCAGGGGGTACCAGCAGCTGAAATCTACACTGTTCAGCTCCGCTGACTCCCTGCTTCAAACCTATATAAAAAAATAAATACATGTTGCTTAGACTGCTCCCTTAACTAAAAATAAATTTAAAAAAAGGGATGAAATAGACACTCTCCCAGGTAAAGGTTTATATGTACCAATCATGCACATATAGAAATGTACACAAGTAAACCTATGTATAAATCCTAAATGTTAAGAAGATGTTTTCCCAACACAGGTCACTACGCCTAGAAATATTTATGGTGACTTATCGTTTATTAATTTACAGAACTCGATAACGACTCAAAGCAGTTGGAATAAAACATTTTTATACAACCCCACCTCAGCCACGCGGTCCGACCCTGGTTTGTGGCGAGCACAAGCATGACAGTAAAATGTTGTTTCATTCTACCAAAGAATCCTTGGGACATAAGTTGCCCCAAAGGCATCTCCCAATATGCCTTCACTACGCCTGTCCACTATGCCACCATGAGGACAAGAGCTATTTTGGTTGATGTTTTGGTTACAGCGGTTCTATTGCAATCTGTAACTCACCAACCTCTCATTCCCTGTTATCAATGTGTCAACCATTTTTTTGCAGTCATGTTATTTTTTAAGTTCTATTAAACTAATAATTTTTATATATTGCGGACTGTCTTTTGTGGGGTTCCATGCTAACTCTGAGGGTTCCATACATCCCGATACTGGCAAACCTTGAGATAGTTTAGAAGTTTACACTTTTCAGTGCCCTCTTGGTATAGTACGTCATGGACCCTTGCACCCCAGTGGCCCACTGACAAGGCAAAGTGTCCAATTCTTCTACGTCAGTTGGGATGCTGTGTTGACCATAAGATCGAATTGGCCATAAATTCCAGAGGTTCAGTTGCACTGGACATCCAGCACTGAAGGTTAATAAAATGAAGAAATGTTTTTCAAAACTGAAAAAATGGATGTAAATTTGTCACGTGTAGAAGTACTATATGATCTATTACCTTTTTTTGTTTATCAGGTATATTAAGCCTGGCTGTATCTTAAGATTTATTTGTTGCACCATTATTGCCCGAGCTTTGAAATCCGGCGACACAAATAACCTGTGGTTACGATGGGAAACTAAAAGTACCGAAGGATAGGGTCTGCTTGAGGTTGTGATCCTCTGACTAAGCGCCCATTGAGAGATGCGTCAGGATATCTGCAGATGTGATTGCTAAGCCATTAATGGGACAGATTTTAAAAACAAATTCTCTCTGTGTTTACCAGGGAAGAATCAATGTCAATTGTAGTGCCGCAGGAGGAAGCCACAACCTCCATATTAATGAACAATTGGTTAACTGAGGAAGAAGTTCATAGGCGTCTTGAAAATATTTAAGTACATAAAGGCACCTGGCCCCGATTGCATACATCCAAGAGTTAAGGAAGTTAAGTTCAGTAATAGCCAAACCATTACATTTAATATTTAGGGACTCCATTTCCACAGGCTCAGTACCACAAGATTGGCGTAAAGCAGATGTGGTGCCTATATTTAAAAAGGGAGCTAAATCACAACCAGGAAATTAGACCTGTAAGCCTGACTTCAATAGTGGGGAAAACTACTTGAAGGTTTAATACGGGATAATATTCAGGAATACCTAATGGAAAACAACATTATTAGTAATAGTCAGCATGGATTTATGAAGGATAGATCATGCCAAACTAACCTTATTTGTTTCTCTGAGGCGGTAAGTAGGAATTTAGACCAGGGTAATGCAGTTGATGTGGTCTACTTAGATTTTGCAAAGGCTTTTGATATGGTTTCACACAAGAGGTTGGTGTACAAAATAAAGCAAATTGAACTCAGTAATAATGTATGCACCTGGATTGAAAAACTGGTTGAAGGATGGAAAACAGAGGGTTGTAATAAATAGAACTTTTTCAGGTTAAGCTAAAGTTGTGAGTGGAGTACTGTACCTCAGGGATCGGTACTGGGACCCCTGCTTTTTGACTTGTTTATTATTGACCTTGAGGTTGGCATCGAGAGCAAAGTCTCTATCTTTGCTGATGATACTAAATTGTGAAAAGTAGTACAATAAGAGTAGGATGTAATTTCTCTCCAGAAGGACTTGGTGAGACTGACAACTTGGGCAGGCAAATGGTAGACGAGGTTTAATACAGATAAATGTAAGGTTATGCATTTGGGATGCAAGAATAAATAGGCGACACAGATTAAATGGGGATAAATTGGGGGAATCCTTGATGGGGAAGGATTTAGGAGTGCTTGTAGACAACAGGCTTAGCAATAGTGCCCAAAGTCATGCAGTGGCTGCAAAGGCAAACAGGATCTTATCTTGCATTAAACAGACAATGGAAGGGAAGTAAACATAATTATGCTCCTTTACAAAGCATTAGTAAGACTACACCTTGAATATGAAGTACAATTTTGGGCACCACTCCTTAGAAAAGACATTTTGGAACTAGAGAGAGTGCAGAGAAGAGCCACCAAATTAATAAAGGGGATGGACAATCTATCTTATGCGGAGAGGCTAGCTAAATTAGATTTATTTACATTAGAAAGAGGCATCCAAGAGGGGATATGATAACTATATACCAATATATTTATGGACAGTACAGGGAACTTTCAAAAGAACTACAGTATTCATCCCAAGGGCAGTACAAAGGACTCAGGGGCATCCCTTAAGGTTGGAGGAAAGGAGATTTCACCGGCAACAAAGGAAAGGGTTCTTTACAGTAAGGGCAGTTAAAATGTGAAATTCATTACCCATGGAGACTGTGATGGCAGATACAATAGATTTGTTCAAATAAAGGTTGGACATCTTTTTAGAAAGGAAAGGTGTACAGGGATATACCAAATAAGTATACATGGGAAGGATGTTGATCCAGGGATTAATCCGATTGCCAATTTTTGGAGTCAGGAAGGAATTTATTTTTCCCCGTATGAGATATCATTGGATGATATGACACTGGGGTTTTATGTTTGCCTCTCTCTGGATCAATAAGTAAGTATAGATATAGGATAAAGTATATGTTGTCTCCATTTTAGCATAGGTTGAACTTTATGGACGTATGTCTATTTTCAAACTCATCTACTATGTAACTATGACACTGATTGCAGCTCCTATTTAAGGCTGCGTTCTACCCGAGTCTGAGGATTCGCCATTCTGGCGGTCGCAGACCGTCTCCTCACCCCAACAAGCCTTCTGTGACGGACACTCAGAATGCGTGGTTTCGTGGTCCCAGTACGCGCGGACCTTGCGCGTCCTGATCCCCTGCCCGCAGATTTGGATCCCGCCCCTCTCTGACGCACGTCGGGTGTGTTCGGCCAACCTTCCAGCTGACGCGCGATTCAAGCCCCGCCTCCGCTCTGGTGAAAGTCAGGATCGCCGTGGGAGTGACGCCCGTTCTCGGCTCCGCCCTGACCTCCGTGGGTCGGCGCGATTGATCCCACCTCCTCTTGCCCTAAGAATCGGCGTGGGAGTGACATGCGCTCCAAGCTCCGCCAACTGGCCAATGTGACGCACGTGGGACGGCGCACGAGCAGTTCCTCCATCATCCCTAATTAGGCTGCATCATAGGGCACACCTGTGTGCACCAGCAGCCTATCGGCACTTACTTCCTGGTTCCACCCTGGCTGGCTATTGGAGGCTTCAGTCTGCTCTCTTTCCTTGCTGAGCATAGTCAGTGTGACGCCGTGCTTTGCTGCATTCTTGTTCCTGAGACCTTGCCTTGCCTCCCTGTTAACCTCTTGTTGCCTGAACCCCGCTAGTACATTGGACTCCACTTCTCTCCACTCCTGATCTGGCTTGTATGACCATTATCCTGTCCTGACCATGGTTAAGTACTCCAACGATCCAACATTCTCCTATCCTGAACCTGGCTACGAACCCCGACAATCCGCTACTCTCCAATCCTGAACTTGGCTACCCATTGTGACGATCCGCAACTCTCCGCTCCTGAACCTGGCAAGTACTTTAACCATTCTCCAATCCGTAACCCTGACCTGAACGACTACTCTACATCGTAGGCGCGCCCGCGTGGCTGTGGATTGGCGTTAACCCATCCCCTACCTCAGCACCGCGGTCTTGCTTCGTTTGTAGTGAGCTACGCGTTACACTGAGGATGATATTGTTTGATCAAGCGCCAGGGACAGCGGGAAACACAGCAGAGTTTATTCTTCCGTTTCTGTATGGGCACCATGTGTTAATACATTTTTTTTTCCCCCTCACTGTTGATCCTGCTTCCAGTTCTCGTTTTTTCCATTTTGCTGTGTTCCACGCCACTTTGCTCTGCTTTCACATTTTAAGTTCTTGACTGCTTCAACCAATTTCATTTTAGCTTCTTAAGCACATACTAAACTTTTACATTGTCTGTAAACAGACATAAGAATGGAATTGATACAGTAAACATTAATTTCAACCAAGTGATTTAATTTTTGTTTTTTTAGGACCCTCCATCTTTCTCTAACTTTGTCATTGCTGCCAACATGTACCAAGACCACCGGGTCAATCCCAGCCCCTCCCAACAATCTGTTTACCCGATCCACAATGTGCCAAAGCCGAGCACCCGGGAGTCAACAAACTGTTCAGTTCATGCGGTCATGGCAACAGATGTGGGCAAATGGATTGAGGGAGCGGGATACCACATGTGCAAGAGAGAAGAAAAACAAAATAGTGCAACACAGTAGACTGGATAGTGGAGAGCACAGGAAATCTGCGAATGTTATACTCACATACGTGTAAGCAAGTAAAGCATGTCACACTCAAATAAGGTGTACAGGAACAGTGGTCCAACGTAGAGGGCCCTCTGAATGTAGAAAGGATATTGGGGTGTACTAAGACAGGAAACGAAGAGACACCATAGCGTAGACTGTATAGGACATATATAAGAAAATGAAATCACAAGTGCGCACTTACAATTTGTGCATTAAAAACAGGCAAATAGGAACTGGTTAATGGAGCGAAGGCGTCCTCACCGCTCCTCCAAGTGTCAGAGTCCACACCTGGTGAAACACAGAATGCCGGGCGGATGATGCTTCAGGATTCCTGACACAGCTGTTAATGTAGCGAAACGCATTGAATCGAAAGAGTAAACTGAGTGGCATCGTGGTGTGCCGACGCCGAGCAGATCTGGTGTTTCTTGCGGCCGCAATTTGGAGCATCATCCGCCCCGGCATTCTCTTTTTCACCAGGCGTGGACTCTGACACTTGGATGAGCGGTGAGGACGTCTTCGCTCCATTAACCAGTTCTTATTTGCCTGTTTTTAATGCACAAATTGTAAGTGCGCACTTGTGAGTTTCTTTTATTAAATATGAAACCATCCATTCTGCATGCTTGCGCTAAAGAGAGCTGTGCGATGAATCACATTGGGGTAATGCGATAGAGAGTATGATGCGTGCGCGCGTTGGCCGGAGAGCTGCTTGCCGAGACAAATTATTTTGTATTTGCATCGCGACGGTCAGATCATGAGCGGTTCGTCCATTGAGGGCGAACCAGCACCGTGAAGTCACGACCACGCCCCCCAAAACATCTCCACATGCACAACAGCACAGTCCAGGAATTGCCTCTGCTGCAAGCGCAACGTCACTCCGTCTCGCGAGCAGGCAGCATAGACGCGGACCAAGGCTATGATTATACCAGATGCCGCTGAGCGGCAGCGCGATCTGGTGACATCACCCTGCTCTGCCGCCGAGCAACATCTTGATTATACAGGAGAGAACAGTAGCAGAGGAGGCGTGGCCTTGAGCGTTTCGCCCTCATTGGCTGAACCTCTCACGTGACGCAGCTGTCGCCAGCCAGAAACAAATTCAAAAGTGTCTTCAGGAGTCAGCCGGACTGCAGCTCCAGGCGGAGGGCACGGTGCGCACGCTGCTACAGGTATGTTTACGTTCATTTTTTTTTGTTTTGTTTTTCTGCCTCGCGCTACGCGACGCCGTAGGTATAATCACGGCCTAAAGAAGAAAAAAAGTAACCGAAAGGAGAGACCGAAGCCTCACAAATGAAGGCACTCACGGGTATATCACAAAATAATACTTCCATTCATAATCAGCATAATTCAAGAAATTCCACAAATATAAAATCACTTAAAAACCGACATCAGCACATAATTCAGCACCAATCCACTGCACCGATATCTATAATGTGGTAAAGTCGCAAATACTATACAAAATATTAATTAGGCCTCACCTGGACCCCTATCAGATGTGTACATGCAAGACCTAAAAGGCCTCACAGTAAATGGAGCAAAGTCCAACAGGAAAACAAACAAAAATGTATGAGAGAAAGGGAAGGATGCATCAGAAATAGGGTGTTGTAGGCAAAAGACAATGAAAACTGTGAGGCTGCATTGCCGCCTAGTGCGTGCGACGCGATGGCTGTGTCGTGATCGCTGGAAGTCATCTCAATGATTTTTCCAGTGACCGCAGCCTGATGTCGCCGGCTATGCTTATAGTGCCGGCGACGCGACGGCAGGCTGCGTTCGCTGGAAAAATCAAATTGCGTTTTACTCAGCCATCGCGGCAATGCTGCCTCAGTTTTCATTGTCTTTTGCCTACAACACCCTATTTCTGATGCATCCTTCCCTTTCTCTCATACATTTTTGTTTGTTTTCCTGTTGGACTTTGCTCCCTTTACTGTGCGACCTTTTGGCGGCAGCAATGCATTTGTTTAGACGCGCCGTTGCGTCGCTGTCGCCAGCACTATAAGCGCAGCCTGACTCGGAATGACTGAAGGTCTTCAATACATTGCATAGTTATATCACCTAGCTGGAATATTTAGCTCAATGGGGGTTAACTTTGCCAAGTTTAAACTTCACCAACTAAGCCATAATTACCACCGAGAATAATGAACAGGCAGCAAAATAAAGGGGACAGCGTCCAACTGGGATATATAGTGAGGCTAAACATGTGATGACAACCTATAACATATCAAACCTACAAATCTATGAAATACAAAGCACTACAAATAATTACATTTCTTCATTTGCCAAACAAAGCATAACGGTGCATTATAAAGGTCAGAGCTGCCTCCGTGTAATATCAGAAATGGAAAACAATGACTGCTTTGGAGTAATCAAAAAGCAGGTCACGTGGCGGGAGGGGGTATACTAAAAAAATAATAATCACGCAAGGGAAGCAACCACCAGCTCTCGCATTCATCTCACCGGCAGGTCAGTGGCCGCAGCACGCCCGTGAGCGCTGCCGGTCTGTAGAAAAGCCTCCCTTCGAAAACAGCGCAATGATAACAACCACGCGGCGCCGATTCACACCCACGCTGCAGCCCCCCCTCCGCAGGGCTGCACACGGAACGCAAGGGCGTGCAGGCAGCGCGTGCAATCACGTGGCGCACAACACCAGCAAAGTGTACGTGGAATGGCGTGTCTGTGTCGTCACAGAGGGAAATTGACGCGGTGGCTTTCTAACGTTCTATCGAGTTGGTGTGCGGCGATAACAGTGTATTATTAATATATTACCACTACACACATGAACCAGCGATTGTTATGACCCCACAAATATTTAAAACTGCAGGAAATTGCAGAAGTGTCCGAGCTGGTATTACTTGCTAAAATTGGGGGCGTGGCAAAGCTAAAGTAAAAAACCCGCGCGCTTTCAGAGGGGCATTAATTATATAGAGTCTTTGACATGCAGCGTGCATTTAATGTACACACCAAGCAGTATTTTCTGAGTAAGGATTTCAACGTGTCTAAATTCTCATTAGACCACTATTGTGAAGGCACATTGTACAGTTTCAGGCACCACGAACAGTTGACGAAGATTTATTGAGGCAATATATTGCAGGACTGTCTGGCTCGAAAGGTTTTAAGGGCCATCAATGCAGGACTAGCAGTAATGTAGTTAAGTGCTCAGACAAAAATCACATAATTGTAGTTACACCGCAATATGCGAACAAGAACTAAACTTAAAAAAATGTCCTGTTTCATACAAGTGACTCAAGCAGGCCTGCACAACTCCAGTCCTCAAGTGCCGCAAACAGGCTAGGTTTTCAGGATATCCCTACTTCAACACAGCTGGTTCAATTAGTGGCTTAGGCTAAGGCCCCGCTCCCAGAGTCAGCGCGCCCGCACTGCAGACAGGCGGTGCGCTGACGGAGGTGGGCGGGAGTGGGAGGTTTGACAGGGAGGGTGGGCGTGGCTTGAGCGAAGGGACCCGCTACTCTCCCCCCCCCCCCCTCCACGGACTCGGGCTGGAGCTGCTGATGGTAAGCAACACACACACACACATACACAAACACAGACAGGCACTCACGCACTCAGGCACACACATACACAAACACAGACAGGCACTCACGCTGCTGTCACTCCACACTCCTCCCCGCTCCCCGAAGCCTCCCCTCCCCATTGGTTCACAGCCACACCACGTGACGCGTCAACGCTAGGGATCACCATTTTCTTGTGTCCCATAGCAGCTGATGCGCCACAGCGTGTAGTGCGCTGTGCCGCCAGGGGGGACCGGGACCGGCTCGGGAGGATTCACCTGCTGGTGGGGAACTCGCGTGTGGCCGCCCGCGCCAACGAGCCACTAATTGAGCCAGCTGTGCTGAAGTAGGGATATCCTGAAAACCTGGCCTGTTTGCGGCCCTTGAGGACTGGAGTTGTGCAGGCCTGTATCTATTGCATACAGTATCTTGAGATCATTTGGGCCTCTGGTGGCCCTTAGGCCTCAGACATAGTAAGCGCTTAGGTACTGCTGCTCGCTCTTAATTGCTGCCGCTCGCTCTACCAGGAGCTTTTTGCTGTCCTGGCAGAGGAGACAGCAAGCGCTTGGGAGGCGGGTATCACTGTGTGCATGTCACTTTGAAGTGGTCTGTGTGTTTGTGTGTCACTGGGGAACCTGTGTGTGTGTGTGTGTGTGTATATATGTGTGTGTGTGTATATTATATAATATTTTAAAAATTAAAAAAAAGACGTGAGAATAAATTATTTATTAACATTGTGCAACTTTGATAAATATATTCGCACATACACACTGGTACACACATGCACACACACGCACACACATACACACACGCACACATACACACTGGTACACACACGCACACACGCACACACATACATACATGCACACACACACACACACATACATGCACACATGCACACACACACACAGACACACGGGGCAGAAGGGGGCACATCACCCGCTCTCCCCCCCCCCCGGCAGCGCAAGCCCCCTCCATCTCCCGCAGGCTGACAGCCACAGGAATCGAGCAGATGGAGGCACATCACCCGCTCCCCCCCACCCCCCCCCCCCGGCAGCGCAAGCCCCCTCCATCTCCCGCAGGCTGACAGCCACAGGAATCGGGCAGATGGAGGCACATCACCTGCTCCCCCCCCCCCTGGCTGCGCAAGCCCCCTCCATCTCCCGCAGGCTGACAGCCACAGGAATTGGGCAGATGGAGGCACATCACCCGCTCCCCCCCCGGCTGCGCAAGCCCCCTCCATCTCCCGCAGGCTGACAGCACCACACATCAACACACACGCATTCAACACACACACTCTCACTCACTCCGTTAGCGCCAGACAATAAGTACCACATTCACATTTCCCTGCTCTCCTTCCATTGGTTGCTGAGGCGTCATGTGAGCGGAGTCAGCGCGTGAATTTAAAATTTCACTGTCGGCTCTGTTCAAGCGCGCCTCAGCAAGCAAGGGAAAGCATGCGCGAGCCCCTACTAAAGCCGCTTTAATTGCGGCTGTAGGGGCTCAGTGGCAAGCAGCAGCAAGCGAGAGCAAGCAAGCACTAACCATGGCCTGGGCCTTAGCCCGCGGCCATAGTAAACGCGATGGCGCAACCAATTTTTCGCGAGACAAAATCTCTTGATTTTGTCACGCGACGGCCGGGTCACGTGCGCGGTTCCTCCAATGAGGACGAACCGCTCACGTGACATCACAGCCACACCCTCAAACATTAAATTGGAGCTGCTCTTGGTCATGTCTCCTCCAGAACCCACAGGCCACAGATCGCCAGATTTCCCAGAATCCCTTGCTGCAGTGGAAGTGCTGTGTGCTGGGTGATATGGTGAAAGGCAGGGTTGCAGACCTGTCTAAGACATGCAAATGAGCATACAGTAATATTTCCATTTGCTATATACAGGCATACCCCGGTTTAAGGACACTCACTTTCAGTACACTCGCGAGTAAGTACATATCGCTCAATAGACGAACGACAGCTCACGCATGCGCCTGTCAGCACGTCCTGAACAGCAATGCTGACTCCCTTCCTGGACCGGAGCTGTGCACAAGTGGGGAGACTATAGAGCCTGTTACACATGTGTTATTTACATCAGTTATGCACGTATATGACGATTGCAGTACAGTACATGCATCGATAAGTGGAAAAAGGTAGTGCTTCACTTTAAGTACATTTTCGCTTTACATACATGCTCCAGTCCCATTGCGTGTGTTAATGCGGGATACGCCTGTATATATATAGTGCTCGACAAATCGGCGACCGGATTTTGCCCCATGGTGACCCCCTCATGGCCGCGCAGCGCACGTGGTTCTGTGCTCAGAATTTTTTTTTTTAAATCTGCCTACCTGATTGGTGTGATGCAACTTGGCGCGCTGCAAGTTTTTTTTTTTTTTTTGCCACCAGCCAGGCTCTATATATAAGCCCACGCTTTGAATCAGCCCTTCCTTTTCTATTCTGGTATGTACTCTGTTACTCCCTGGCTTACTTTCTGCCTCCAATGCCTGCGTCCCCCCTTGCCCCCTATGCGGTCCTTTCTTGCCTCCCATGCGGCCCCCCTGGCGTATCCCATGTGGTCCCCCATTACCCCCCATGCGGCCCCCCTGGCGTGTACCGTGTGGCCCCCTTGCTTGTTCCATGTGGCCCCCCCATGCGGTCCCACTGGCGTGTCCCGTGCGGCCCTCTGCACCTTCACTGCACCTCTGGCTTGAGACACATTTGAGGAGGGGGGGGGGGGGCGAGTGCGGCTGCGGCTTTCCGCCCCTCCGTCTTCTGGCGGCTGCTCGCGTAGTGCGGCGTGTCCCCTTCTGGTTGCCCGACTGGGCCGGAAGGTGGTAGGGGGGTGCCTGCCGGGTGGCTGGGGGTGTTCCCTCGGCAAGGGGCAAGGTGCTCCTTTGCCTCCAGGCGCTCCCTTGCCTCCAGGCGCTCCCTTGCCTCCCTGGCGCTCCCTTCCCCCCGACGCTCCCTTTTCCCCCGGCGCTCCCTTCCCCCTGGTCCCATTGGTTGCCGGCGCGGGGCAGGACATGGGAGCGGGGCAGTGGCGGGGCGCGGTCACAGCTAGCTGGAGCCCAGGGAGGGCGGTGGGTGCAGGAGGAGGCAGGAAGCCACCTGCTCGGATCACCGGCCTTTCCTCTCTTCTCACCCCCATCCGTCGCTGCTTCTCGTACTCCACTTTGTGAGTGTGTGTACGTGTGAGTGTGTGTCTATGAGAGAGAGCAGAAGTACCTCCCCCCCAGTCACCCCCCCTTCAGTCACCCCCAACCCCCAGGGGACTGAAAAGGGCAAAAGGGATTTCGATGGACCTCTAATATAGCTTTTTTTAAACGTTGCTTGTGCGTTGTTAATCTGATTTAAAAATCCAATTAGGCAAAACATTTAGAGTGACAGTGCAATTTTTGTTGATTAGGATAGAATAATTGTGAGCTTTATAGAAAACCTTATACATTGTGCTTGCATGTGTAATTAACTCTGCTAAGAAACCCCCAAAATACAAGTGTATATCTTTTATTCTATATGTATTATTTATTATTCAATACTTTCAAAACGCATATGCATGTCATCACATTCAGGCGCATGTGTGTGTGCCTCGTTGGAACCTTGTTGAAATGCATATGTGTGTCATCACATTTAGGTGCATGCGTGTTTGTCTCATTGGAACCTTGTTGAAACGCATACAGTATGGGGCTTTGGCGAGAATGACTTCTCTTTCAATGTGAATTTCAAGTCTGAAAAAAAATAGACCCCTTTTTTTTGTTTGGGGGGTTGCTTCTCTGCCTGCCTCTTACTGAAGACATTTTGATAGGCGGAAGGAAGACCTGATGTGAGGATTTGCCGTTCTGGGGCTTCTTTCCCCTTAACCCTTCCACGCCCACCTGTTCCCCATGGCACTCAGGAGTGGCAACGTAGCAAGGGCACATATGCGCGGCACGCGGGTACTGCGCAGGTTCCCTCACCTCCTGTTCCTGGGCGCAGGGCGTTCTCCCGTTCTTCCGTCCGCGACATGTGACGCATGCACGGTGCATGACCCCTTCCGCCGGTCAGCAGTCTCTGTCCCAAGGTCCCGCCCCCGCTCAGCCGTCGGGATTTCCTCGCGCGACTGTGTTTGGCGCTCCGCCTCCGTAACGGTGGTTCCCGCCTCTGGTCTCCGCCCCCGCACTGGCAATGGCGTAGTGACGCGCGGTGACGACACGCGACCTGGTCACCAACATTGTGCGCGCGGCGCGGGCACATGCTCTAATACGATATCTATGGGCTGTGCTATAGGACACACCTACGTGTTCCAGCAGCCTATCAAGAACCGCAGCCCCACTTCCTGGTCTCCTCCCAGAACTCTCAACCTTTGCCGAGCATAACCTTGTTTGTGTGACGCTGTGATTCACTGCCTAGTGCATGTCTTCTCCTTGCTGCCTGACCCTGCCTGAATTCTACTTATGACTTCTCCAACACTGACCCCAGATTGGATACGACTACGCTGCTCTCTCCTGCACTGACCCTGGCTTTGGAATACAACGACGCTGCTCTCTCCTACACTAACCTTGGCTTTGGCATTACGACTACTCTACCTTCTCCAACCCGACTCTGGCTACGTACCCCAACGATCCACTCCTCTATATCCCTGGACCTGGCAAGTATCACGTTAACGCTGTTTTTTGTAACCCTGATCCGGCCTGCACGACTATCCTACACTCTAGACGTGCCCTCGCGGTTGTGGTTGGCATTATATACAATTCCCTACCTCAGCCCCGCGGTCGCGCCTCGTTTGTGGTGAGCTACGCGTTACACCCGATAATGCCCCTTGTTCGGAGCAATGAAGATTCCCCAATGAGCTACAGGAGGGGGCCCATGTTGTAACCTGATGCAATACCCAGTCAATCTGTGTGACCTCGTAGCCATGGGAGTCCCAGGATAATATCAATGGCTGGGGACTGAATGACATCCAGCTGTAGAGACTTGTGATGAAGCACCCCCAACAGGGGCTGTGAGCAAAGGGGGGTCTCCTAAGACATAATGCTTGCCCCCAGTGGTTTGCCATCCAGGGTCGTGTTGGTCATAGACAAAGACTTCCTTTTGAGCAGAATGCCGAAACGAATGGCGAAGGCCTTGTCTATGAACAACTGACTTACTGCTTCAGCAGTCATGTTGGTACAGACAGTGAGGTCAGGAGACATCCATGTTGGAAATCTTCACAGTTAACTAAGTATAAAAAAAGCGAGGTTGGTGTTGAATGACCTTGAAGAAACAGTGCCTTATACAAAGCTGTGTCCATAATTCCTCCTGTCTGGATGTCTCTATTAAAAAAAATTGTATTTTACGTTTTAAAGGGTACAGTACCAAAATATTATTTATTTTACACAAGAACAATTGCCCACCACTGAAATCAGTTAAAGTATGACAACACCTGTTAAATTCTTGTGCCATATAATAGCTTGACCGCGGGCATGGACAAAGATATTCAGTCTGCCATCTGCCGGACAAATACGGAATTGCAGTCAAAATAAATGAAGCCCACCAAACCACAGGATGTGATTGCGTTGGCTTGCCGCGGAAGGACTGCTGGTGCAATCTCGTGCCTTGTGACAGTATCGAAGACAGTAAGTCTTGCTACATCTGTCTATATCAGGGGGGCGCAAACTTTTTTCCCTGCGCCACCCTACCGGATGTCCTCTACGCGCGCCTCCCTCCCTCCTTACCTTGATTTCCGGCGTCTGGGGGTCATGACGTCACGTTGCCATAGCAACGTGACATCACATGACCCCGCGGCGTAATTTGACGCCGGCTGAATTAAGGTAAGTATTGTTTACAGGGGCCCTGCAGCTCCCCCAGCACTTAATTTAAGTGCCTTCGGGAAGCGCGCGTGGCCTCTGTAGACCCCGCGCCCCCCACTGGTAATCTCACGCCCCCCCCTGGGGGTCGTGCCCCCCAGTTTGCGCACTGCTGGTCTATATCAATTTTGCAATAGCACCATTGCTTTAAGATTCCTCACACAATCAATTATATTGGAGCTGTGGGCTGGTGTTTTGTACTGCTTTAAAGCATGACGTTATCTTTTATTTATGAGAGTTTTTCATTGATTCAATTATACTTCACAGAACTTTTTAAACCTTGCGTCTTTTCTTTACGTTTCTTTTTTTCCTCTTTCTCAGTTTCTATGATTTTGTTAACTTTGTTAGCAGATTCTTATTTGTTTTTAGGAGGTAATCATTAAAATAATGATTTGAGTTCTTATATAATACTTACATTTTTTTAATCTAAAAAAAAACCACATAGAAGGGGAAATATAAGATCTTACTACTCACACGGCCATGTGTAAGTAAATACACAACAAAAGGTATCTTTACTTGTCTTTATCTTGTCTTTGTCTTTACTTGTCTTTGCTTTTGACTCTTCTATGGAAATCCTTGTCCAGATGGTCCTCGGATCCTCCCAATATCATATACACAATGTATGGGGAGCAAGAGATTAGACGAAATACTTTCGCAGTATAGCAGGGGGATCAGCCAGGGGAGGTTTAGAGTGAATAATGCTAGTAGGGATGCATGCATGGGCATGTGTAAGTACATACACAACGAGGGGTTTCTGTTCCTTTAAAGTGGATCCAGATGTAGCTGACCGAGTGTGCTGTGTTCAAAGATCTCCTGCATGATCCTGTATTCCGGACGCGGCGTCTAGGATCCTATATGCTGCATTGCACACAGTCAGTGGTGTTGCTGATTTGTACTGTTGTACTGTACATGTGAGTTTTGTTGTTATATATGTGTGAATAAATGCACTTTTATCCCCTATTGAACACATCTCATATACTGTCACGGCCCCCTTAAATCTCCAACATCACCGTAATTATTCGGGGCTGTTTGCTTTTACAGCCGAACTTGGCTGCACGCCAGCCGCATTTCCCGTTCAGCGCTAATGGCGCTGAACATTGAAAGCGCCCGCGGCGCCGAAACTAAAGAAAAAAAGCCCGCGTCTGCCCGCAAGTTTAAAACTCCCGCGGTGGCGGCCGCAGGAGACTAAAGGCGGCCGCCACTGTACATCTTATTGGGATCACGTGGTTGTGAGCTGTGTCTGGCACCTGGAGGAAATATCATTACTGAAGGGATAGAGATCTCTGGATCCACTTTAAAGGAACAGAAACACCTTGTTGTGTATGTACTTACTCATGCCCGTGTGAGTATTGTGATATTACTAGCATTATTCACTCTAAACCTCCCCTGGCTGATCCCCCTGCTATATTGCGAAAGTATTTCCTCTAAATTCTTGCTCCCCATACATTGTGTATATGATATTGGGAGGATCCGAGGACCATCTTAACAAGGATTTCCATAGAAGAGTCAAAAGACAAGACAAGATAAAGACAAGTGAAGACAAGTAAAGATACCTTTTGTTGTGTATTTACTTACACATGGCCGTGTGAGTAGTAAGATCTTATATTTGTGTTATTTTCCCTACCCCCACTGGTCGAGATTGAATATATATTCATATTTATTATTATTCATTATCTAGTCCCTTGCTCCCCCTTTTATGTGTTTTTTCTGTATGTACGAAGGGTCTTGGATAGATCCTATTGGGGTTGCAGAAGACTGGGATTTACATTCTAGCCCTCATTCCCCCTTTTGCAAGAGGAGGGCAGCTACATTCGTAGTTACGTTAATATTGTGTTATTTTCTTTTCTTTCTGATTTTAGTTCTTTTTGATTTAGTCTGTATACGAGTTAGCGCCCGAGTTATTTTTTGTTTTTTTTATTTTCTTAATCTCACACATACGGATAGACTTATGATTTTTAGCTTCAAAAATTATCGTTTTAGTACTTTCACCAAGTAAATATTACCGTATTCCAGTAAATGAATGAGGGATTAAGATATAATACATATCAACATTTGGAATATATGACAGTATTTTCATCAGTCTTAAGTACATTAAAAAAAGCTCAGTGTAATTACACAGTACAGCATTTATTGTTAGTGGGAGGTGAGATGATTGAGAGTTGAAAAAGAAATCTAGCCATACAACCTAAATGCTGTTTTCTTGTTTACAATTAATTATTTTCACTGAGTAATTCAAATGAGAAGGGACAGGGTTTGGTTTGATTTTTCAAAACTCCACCAAGACACTTCACAACTTTATATTTTTAATAAAAAGCAGTCATTACATGTAGACATTTTTGATCTTTGAACACACAGAATTTGAACGAGTTAATCATTAGTTTTTTCTTGTTAATCCACCACAAGGCGTCCATATTTACAAACAAACCAGCTGACCTAGAACTGATTGCTGACATGTGCTACTGGTCATTTCCTTGTACTAGGTAATAATGCAAATAGATGAGAACAGGTCATATGATTTCTATTTTTAAGATGAGCCCAAAACTGACTCTGGATGTCTTTTGACACAAAGTTGCTGTTTGTTCTTGTTTGGCCAAGGACTTGGAGATTTAGTTTTTAATAAACATTTTCTCCCTTACTACATAATCCTAATGCTTATTGAAGCACATTGAATCACAAAGTATAAACACAAACATACGTGAAAAAAATCAACAATGCTTTATTTTTATTTCCTATTAATTTGCATGTCATTTTAAGAGAGAGTAGGAAAATAGACGTCTGCTTACATTTGCAAGTTTTTTTACAGTCTCCCAAGGCATGAGTATAACGGTTAAACTCAGTCCCCCCCTTCCCCCCCCCCCCCACACACACATATATATTAAACAAAATTATGTTTTCGTGGCGCAAATTTGATAAACCGTGCAATATAACACGACAAATAACCCAGTGATAAAAAAAAAAAATAAACACTGATTTCATATCTACTGCTGCTCCATGGGATCGAATCCTCTGGGCTATAGGCTCCTGGTAAACCTCATATAAAGAACAAAACACAAATGCCAACACATTAGTGCATTAACATTTACTTGATGCAAAACAAACAACATACTCCATACATAGGAAGGGAACACACACTTTCCCCGCTGTTTAAATTGCAGACAGTGACTTTGGGTGCACTCAGCCCAACTCCAGACTCAGCTTCCTGGTGTATGCGTGTATACAGGCACGGTCCTTCCTGATCGCATCCCTCACTAGCGTCAGGGGATGCTCTGCCTCCTTCACACATCCACCAATCAAAAATTGTCCACACTGCTATTTTGACTCTTACATCTTGTAAGTAGCCATCCTACAGGAGCCAAGATTTTGGAAACTCATTTTTCATTTTCCCATTTCCACTGCACTTAGATCTGTTTTAC